>NW_005871500.1:20317-69032 GCF_000147115.1 Myotis lucifugus
CTCAATAAAGAAAAAAATTATAGTAAGCCTTGTTATGGTCCTTATTGTGGGTTATAGGCTGTTCTAAGTGGTTATATTTACTCCTTTAATTCTTACAACAACCCTTGAAGTAGGTGATTTTATTTTTCTTGTATAGATGAGGAAACTGAAGCACAGATAGGTTGATATAACTTATCCAAGGTATCATGGTAGAACTAATGTCCCAGCTCAGGAGAGCAGTTGCAGGTCTGTATTGATTACCACTACACACACACACACACACACACACACACACACACACACACTGTCCCCCAGACAAAAAGCCCCATACTAGGGGGGCTTCAAATGTTGAGTTTATTTACTTACTAGAGGCCCAGTGCATGGGATTCATGCACTGGGGGTAGCGGGGGAGGGGGGACCAGGCATGGCCTGCGGGGATCGGCCTGTGGTGGGAGCACTGCTCATCTAGGTCAGCCAAGCAGCTGTGGACCTACCCTCTGAGCAGCTGCTCCCTGGTCCGGCATTTTCTGTGGAGCCGGAGCACTCACCTCTCCAGGGGACCCTGTAGGGGCGGGCCCAGGGACATTAGCACTGAGAAGCATCAGAGTAGGCCTCAGTTCTGCTGTGGCCACAAACCCATCTCCCAGCCTCTGGGGTCAGCTCTGCATGGCCTGCGGGCTTCTGGAGGAGGCAGCAGGGAGCGAGGAGGAGAAGCCTGGGGCAAGGAGGCAAGGTTCCTACCCGTGGGCTGGGGGTTCGCAGGCCACTCATCCCAGTCAGCCAAGTGGCGCTCCCACGGTGGTAGCACACTGACAACCAGGGGGCAGCTCCTGCATTGAGCATCTGCCTCCTGGTGGTCAGTGTGCGTCATAGTGACTGGTTGACCAGTCATTCTGGTCGTTCCACCGTTCAGTCGCTGGGCTTTTATTATATAGGATTATATACGTATAGTGACATACTATTTTGCAAACAACAGTCAGAATAATATGTTTATAGAAACAGATAAGGGTGAAAACCCTGGTATCGCTGTCTGTCTAATGCACAACTTCATCCATACTCCCTCACAGGCCTCCAGGGCCTCCATGTCCTTCTGAGCTCCTCCTCTCCCTTATCCATCACCCCTTAGTTCCCTGGCCTTTCTATTCTGGAAACATCCCATGCTCATTCTCTCTTCAATCCCTGTGCATTTGCTATTTCTTTTATCTAGAAGACTTGTACCCAAGCTCTGTGCATGGCTCACTCCTTTCTTATTAAGATCTCTGCTTAGATATCACCTCCTTGGATACGATCTACAATGGTCATCCCATCACCTCACCCACACATTTTCTTACTGCTGTTACTTTCTTTATGATGCTATCACTATCTAAAAATTCATCATTTATGTATTTGTTCACTGTCTGTAAAACTTCTATGAGAACATAAATCCTAAGTAGAGCTGTATTAAATCCATTTTGTTCACTGCTACCACCCCAGTGACAAGAACACAGCCCCATACAGTATCAGTTCCTATAAGTATTTGGTAAATAAATGAATGACTAAATTTAAAAAAAACTGATAAAACATCACTCCAGGGAAGATAAATGTTTTGTCAGGTAAAAATAAGTTTAAAAGATTTTGATATTTTATATACAACTCTCCTCATTCTCATGTTTTCAGTACCACATCTCTGAATAGTACAACCTAAAAAAAGCTCTGCTGAGAACTTATTTTTCTAGGTAGGTAGGTGCAGGAGGAGCTAGGAGCCTTTCTGAATCAACTATTAATGGCTGACTTTTCATCAGTGAAAATGTCAACTTTTCATTCAGGCTAACAGCATTTCAAGGTTTGTGAATAGAAGTGACTATCATGATGCAGAGTGCGTGTAGAGGGATCATCACTAAAATGAATACTCAACCAAGAAATCACTAATAAATTAATATTAATGGCAATATAATTTTAACTTATTTCCTAGAAAAGGGGGAAAGCATCTAGTAGTGTTATGCATGGGCAAGGACACACAGGTTCAGATGCCGAACTCTTCCTTGGTCATGTAGAAATGCCTATGCAGATGTTTCACCTTGGTTGCTGACATAGCACCAATCAAGTTCATTAGCCAGATCGATGCAGAGTCACTGGTGTCCATTCCACCTTCTAATTCACTATTGTGCATGTTGATAGGGCAACTGAAAACACCTAATTCTTTGAGTTCTCCAGGAATGTGTTAAGGTACCATGGAGATTTCCTGAAGTGGGACTGCAGTGGTCACTGTCCCACTTTTCCAAGACTGCACCAAAGCTAAAATAGTGTGTTGGCGGGACACATGGTTAATCTTGAAGAAAATCTGCCAAAGAATGGCAGGAAAGTCTCAGAGATTATTCTCTAAATGAAGGTTTTTCTCCTGGGACAGGCTGGCAATATTTCTGTAGTAGAATGTTACAAGTAGACATGATGGAAATAGGACAATTTACTCAAAGAAGACTCCATGAATCCATCATGTCCCATCTCACTGCAGCCACCTCTAATTCTTCCCGTACCTCAAGTCATTTATAAGGGGAATTAACACAACAGTAGGAAATAAGGTTAAACAAAGTCTTTTATCGCCGAGTGTGTCTAATTCTGAAGAAAAACTACATATTTCTCAGTGAAAGAATGTTCTCAGCTTGCCCAACTATACAGCCACCTTAGGATTTAAGACATTTGATCATTATTATTTCATTAATAGAAAATATGCTTCTCTTTCTTTTATGAAATTTGGGTGAAGGAAGTATTGAAACGATAAGCAATTAGATACAGGCTTAACCAATATTCCTGACATTCCTTTCTGTGGAATATTGGAAAACCTCCTTGAATAATTCCTAATTGGGGCCATGGTTCAGAGAAATCCGACTGACAGCACATTAAAGATGGCTTGAGCAGTTCAAGTGCATGCTGAGGCTCTCTGATCTAGGTTATTTGGCTTAAGGATTTGAGAAAGCAAATGGAAGCAGCTGCACTAAGGATTTTCTGCAATTAGGTTCATGCAGATTTGGGAAGTTGCTTATTAGGTCTGTCACTTTCAATCCATCTGGTATTTTCATGTTTGAGTAGGACTGCGAGTAGCTCAGTGGGGTCGGTGGCTTTCCTTTTACCTGCTAGACAGCATTGCGCAACCCTCAGGGCTTATCTGCTGGAGGCAGGATGCACAATTTGGCTGCCAATTGCAAAACACATGAATTTTTAATTTTTCTGTGTGAGACAGCACAGACACCTTCTAAGAGTTCCAGTTTGGACCAGTGTAAGCCTTAGGTAGTATTCCCAAGTTGTTATGGCTTTTTAATTTTAATTTTTTTCTAAGTGCTCTTTCCCCTGGTGCCTTATGTAATACAATAACCAACTATGGAAAGCTGGTTATTTCACTTTATTTTATCACCAGTCTACTATTGATTGAGAAAGCTACACATGAAATTAAATGGTACTTCTGGAATAGGACTTTACTCCTTCAAACTTCTGCTAAATTTGAGGACTTTTAATATTAATGATTATATCTGATCTCAAATTTTTAGCACCATTCTCCCTTATACCTTTCTCCCCAAAATGTGGTTATATAGTGTCAGCCTTCATTTGGATAAAGGAAACTGAAATTCAAAGACATTCAGATGAATGCCACATGATATTACACATCCTGCTCTTGCCACAACTTCCTCTGTTTCCCATCCCAATTGTCATGAATTTTCAATGCAGTTTTGGTGATGCACTTATTTGGCAATTTTTTTTTATTACCACTTGCTCCCTACCCACTAACTTAACTGCATGGGATTATGCTGAGGAATACCATATCCTCTGAATTATATGGTTATGATTAATCCCAGGACTAATTCCTAATATTTGTACTGTGTGTGTGTGTGTGTGTGTGTGTGTGTGTGTGTGTGTGTGTTTGTTTTGTTTTTGGGTTTTTTTTTTTGCAGTTGCAGCTGGCCTCTTGAGACTTTGAGAACAGTATTTTCCAAATAGGCACAGAGTTTATTGGTTTCTCCAGCTTGTTTTATTTATTTCATTTATACTCAGAGTTTAAATGTGCCAAAAAATGATAACCAGGTATGCCCTGTTTTTTCTGATAATGTGGTGTCATTGCAGGGACAAGAATTTATTTAGGAAGATGAAGTAGCTACTTATTCCCTTTTATGTTGGCAATTGTAAAGTGGGACCTGGAAAATATTCAACCTCTAGCCCGTGCATTTTGGCAAATGGTTCCCATGCTCTCCCTCCCAAAAGGGGTGGGGTGGGGAGGGTAAAGTGGTTCCCTCACTTAGCACAATGCAGCTTTGAAGGAAAAATAAATAAAATAAATAGGCCTTTGAAATTGGCGGTAGTGTCAGATATTCCACAAATTGGTGCAAAAGCTATTAGGTATTTTGCTTTTCAAAATTGTTGTTTCCTTGAAGTATTTCTAGATGTTAATAGAGGTAGGATGAGATGCTGCCTTTCATGTTTTGGACTTAGATGCTATAGAATCAGGAAATAACTACAGTCAGGCTACTGAAAAAAATAAGAAGAAAGAAAAGAAAAGGGGTCACTTTAATGTAATGTTGAAGTCCTTAAAACTTGAGGCAGGAGCAGCTGAAGTAAGAAAGTGAATTGCTTATGACCAATCGTATAATCTGAATACCAAACACCCCCAAATATCCACCATCTGGTTAAAGTATAGCCCTTGTCCGAATGTCCTCTATGGAAGATGATTTTAATATGCACGGGACATGGAGTGGTGTGGCAAATGATAGGTGCTCCATGTATGTATTCTCCCATAGCCCTGGGTTAGAACTGTTCCCAATGTTAAGTTCTGAAGTCTCTTCTCTTCCTTAAGTTTTGTCAAGTCCTGGATCTTCTCTCTTAATGGAAACTAGAGTAGGGTAGGGAATGGGTGGGTCAGTATGGTGGCTGTCTCTGGAATTCAAGTTCTACCAAATGATTTCTGGTATGCTACTTTGGTATTATTGGAAGAGAAACAAATATTTGAGAAGCATTTGATACTATCTGAAGAGGCCTTTAAGAGCCCTACTCACTGCAAAACCAGTTGGCAGTATAGATTCAGTATGAATTGTATTATTTATCATCAGACATACATATGTGTGGGCATGCGCGTGCACACACACACACACACACACACACACACACACAAGGCTGCACACGCCCAACATAATCATTCTGAGAATTTGATGAGAGGTGGGTGAAAAGTAAAAGAGTACAGGACTCAAGGATAAAGAACTGATAATTTCCTACTAAAATGGACACCCTAAAGGAGTTTTTCTTCTTTTTTTTTAACATAGAGTAGTACATTTTATTAATTCTAGTGTTGGGTATGAATTATTTTTAAATACATGCCCTGTTATTAAAATATAATTTGATTCTTTGTATTTTCTTTTTAAAAAATGTTTAAAATTAAATTTATTGGGGTGACATTGGTCGAGATGATCATATAGGTTTCAGGTGAGGGTTTCTATGTCACAAGATATGTATATTGCACCATGTGCCCACCACCCAGAAATTTTTCTTCTTGATTTTACTGTTGCAAGAGGTTTAACAATTGACTCAAAGTAAAACAATTTTTAAGTATAAGTGAATACTGACTTCTTCCGGATAGATGGAATAGATGTACTTTTCCTTATTCCTCCTGCTGGAGTTCCTGGGTATTATGTATAAAATAAATATGAGAAGACACTGATAGAACAACTAGACAGAAAGTCTACAAAGATGTAGAAGAATTTAACAATACCATCAATCACAGCACTGAAATTATACAGTGTGTTCTCCAATAACAATGTAATCAAACTAGAATGAATTTTGGAAAGATAATAAAAATATCTAAACATATTAAAACTAAACAGTCTACTTCTAAATAATCCATAGGCCATGGGGAAATATCAAAGGAAATACTAAAAATTGTACTGAATAATAATTGATGCACTGCATATCAAAATTTATGGGACACAGCTAGAACAGTGTGGGGAGAGAAATTTTTAGCACATTAAATGCATAATTAGAAAAGAAGTAAAGTCTCAAATCAATAATCTATATTTTCACCTCAAGGACCTATCAATAGCAGAGCCAAATAAACTCAAAGCAAGTAAAAAAAGAAGGAAATAATAAAGAAGATAAAACATTGAAAGAAAAAGTAGGTAAATAATATAGCATTTTAAAAATAAACTGTCAAATATCTAGCAAGGATGAAAAAAAAGTATGTAAATTACCAATATCAGGAATGAAACAGGAGACATAAATACACAACCTACAGACATTAAAAGAACAATAAGAAAATATTGCAAAAAACTTTACACACAAATATATTGGAAAACTTTGATGAAATGGACCACTTCCTCAACAAATAAATAACCACAATTCAGCCAACATAAAAAGTTTGTATACCTATTTAGTTATATTTTAAATTATTTTGTAATTTAAAATTCTCTAAAGACAATTTCCAGGCCCTGATGATTTCACAAGAGAATTTGGAACCCTGATATCAAAACCAAATACATAAAAATGAATTAATATCAATTCTACACTATCTCTTCCCCAAAAAATCAAAACCAAAAAACAGAATAGCAGGAAACATTTCCAAATTCTTTTCATGAAGCTAGTGTTATCAAAATTGGACAAAGACAGTTCACAGAAAGAAAACTGAAGACCAATTTTCCTCATGAATATAATACAAAAATCCTTAATAAAATATTAGGAGTTACAATTCAGCAATATATTAAAAAGAATTATACACCAAGGCCAAGTAGAGTTAATTTCAGGGGATGCAAACCTCGTTCAATATCTGACATTTAATTAATGTAATGCACCATATTGGCAGACCAAAAATAAATAAATAAATAAAATGATAGCACCAACTGATGCAGAAAAAAAAAATTGCCAATTATTTATGACAAAAACTCTTAGGAAAAGATGAATAGAGGACAACTTTCTTACTTGATAAAGAACATTACAAAAAACCTACAACAAACACTATATTTAGTTATTAAGGACTGAATCCTTTCTCCCTGGGATCAATAGCAAGAAAAAGATGTCTGCTCTTCATTCATATTCAAAACAGTGCTAGAATTTTTTTGCCAGTTTATTAAGGCAGAGAAAGACATACAGATCAGAATGGAAGAAACAAAAATATCTTATTCTCATATGATATTATGGCCTATATAGAAAAACCTAAAGTATATACAAACAAAACCTCCTAGAAGTAGTATGTTTAGCAAGGTTACAGAATATGAGATAAACATACAAAAATGAATTGTATTAGAACTACTAACAATGAACAGATGGACACTAAAGTTAAAACTACAATATCATTTGCAAATGATAGACAACAAACTTCAAATACTTCACGTAGATTTAAGAAAACATGAATAGGACTAATACACTGAAAAGTGTATAATGCTGATGAAAGAATTCAAAGAAAATCTAAGTAAATGGAGAGACATACTATGATCACTGATTGAATGACTCCACATAGTAAAGATGTCAATTCTACCTAAGTTTATATGTAAGTTAAATGCAATTCCTATGTAAACCATAGTTTTTTGTATATATAAACAATATTATTCTAATATTTATGTGTAAAGGTGAAGAAACCAGAATACTATCTAAAACAATTCTGAAAAAGAATTCAGTGGGAGGAATCAGTCTAACTGATTACAATATCTATTACATAGCTAGGATAATTAAAACTTTGTGTTATTGGTAGAGGAAGAAATACATAGATACATGGAACAGAATAGTAAAGAACCCTGAATTAGACCACACAAATATGCCAAATTGATTTTTGATAAAGATGCATAGCATCCAATTGTGTTAAAATAATTAGATATTCATAAACAAATAAATGAGCCTGAGAATGCTCCCATCCAAGAACAGGGGAATTGGCAGGGAAAGAAATTAACCAAAGAACTCATATGCATATATGTATAACCCATGGACACAGGCAATAGAGTGGTAAGGCCTGGGGCTGGAGGTGGGACCAGGGTGAGGGGGTTAATGGGGGGAAAAGGGTGACACCTGTTATATTTTCAACAATACAGATAAATTTAAAAATAGATGGGATCTCTCTGTATTGTCTTACAACTGTACATGAATCTACAACAATGTCAATTAAAAGTTCAATTAAACAACAAAAAAATAAGTGAATACACTAAGTAATAGTGTTTCAGGCAACAAAGTAAAATAGATCCTACCCCCAAATGCCACATCATTATTATTTAATGCACACAAATGAGATTTGAAATAGTCAGAAGCTTCAATTTACAGGTTGCAGTTCCCATGCCTCAAGTAAATGTTATGGAAACACTGTTCCTCATTCTAGCTTATGTGGTGAGGCTGAAGTTTCATGGAACTTGCACTTAGCAAAAGTGAAACGAAGACTGACTTTACCTACCTCCACATATGTCCCACTCTTGCCCTAGTCATGGTTTCTGGTGCCTGAAATCACCATTAATGGTGCGGGATTACCATTTCTGTGCAATCTCATCCCAACCTGCTTCCCCTTTAAAGACCTACATTAGCACTCTTTCCTTCCTTTCCCACCCTTGCCCCAGTTTAACCTGTCCATCCAAGCTACCAAGCGAAGATACTAGAGCAGTATATAATCAGGTGCAAATTACCAGTAAACTTAACCCTCCTTCTGGATGTGTTTCTTTTAAAGAATCAAAAAGAGCCCTAACCGGTTTGGTTCGGTGGATAGAGTGTCGGCCTGAGGACTGAAGGGTCCCAGGTTCGATTCCGGTCAAGGGTATGTACCTTGGTTGTGGGCACATCCCCAGTGGGGGGTGTGCAGGAGGCAGCTAGCTGATCGATGTTTCTCTCTCATTGATGTTTCTAACTCTCTATCCCTCTTCCTTCCTCTCTGTGGAAGATCAATAAAATGTATTTTAAAAAAAGAATCAAAAATAAATTACTCTCCTGTTGGTAGAATGCTTTGGGGAGACCCAGTTGTTCACAGGGCGGTCGTGGTTGTAAAAGAGTAGGGAAGGCAAAATGTAGTCTCTCTTTGACTTTTCACATCTGGATTTCAGTGAAAGAGAACCGGGAGGGCTAGAAAAATGCCAAAGTATACCTTTCTCCTGCCCTTTCTTCTGCCTGCAACTCTCTCCCACCTCCTTTTGGTCCTTCTCTAATTTGTAAGTAAATAGTTTAATGAGACCATTAATTGTGTTACATTAGTTTGTGTGCAAATGACCTTTTTAATGAAACGGGGTAATCAAAATTGAGATGCAAATCCCTACTCCCTAATTTTTCATGGATTTAACACTCTCACTCACATGGCTTGTTGCTGTGATGCAGCGCCTTCCAGCAGCGTGGCTCTGCATTAGCTATTAGCTCTGTGATGGGCAAGAGGGTAGAGGAAGGGGAAGCTTGACTACACTCAGCCAAATAAAGCTTCTCAAAAAGGCATTGTCTCGTGAACTTAGAAGGCATCATGCACAGTATGTGTCTAGTCCCGCTCATCTAACTGCAATCTTCTTATCTGCACATTTTTCTTCCTCACCTCTTACTCATTTCACAACCACTGGCAGTCAGAGTAGTTGAGCTCCAAGTGTTCTCTCTTAATCATCCAAGAGACTTGGCCCTGTTTCCCCATTGTTAGCCAATCTGCCACTTTTGGCCTGACCACCCACCTCCTTTCCCAGTTTCAATAATGCTGCCCTCCCCTGGTTCTCATTAATACGGGGCTGCAAGCTGTCTAGTCATAATCTGCCTTTGGATAGGTCATTGGCCTTTCAAACTTAACACTTTCATAAATGAGCTGCCAACCCTACCATAAACCTGTGTCTCTCCATTTCTGTCTCCGTTTGTTTATGTTCTCTTGTTCTTTGCCCTCTGCTTCGTAAATGCAGGTATGTCCCAAGAGTCCCGCCTTGGTGCTCTCATCTTTTCTTTTTCCCCTTCCTTTCTTTTACCACCCCATCTCCCTTCACCATTGCTCCCTGCCTCCAATTCGTGGTCACCCCGCCTTCCCTGTTGCATTTATCACAGACCTTTGGCTGTAGTTAGGGGTGTTACACACTCCAGATCCTGGAGGGCAAGAGGCACAAAGGAGCAGGTAGCATTCACTGGGGGACGATTTCAGTCTTGTTTATCATAAAGACCTTCAGTTTCTATCTTGTGTTATAGGAATAAATATATGTTTCCTTTTGTCTGTCAACCTGCTTTGGGGCAAGAACCGTCACTATTCATGGATGTATCCATCCAAACAAGTATTCAGCAACAGATGCTTAGTGAGTACCCACTGTGTGCCAGTCCTGTGCTAAGGCTTTGGGAACATGAGGTAAAAATAGAAAGAGCATTAAGAGCAACCAGGTTTCAAGGACACAGCTAAGAAAAAAAAACAATTAACTAGGATACCACTATCAGAGTATAGGTAAGAAATATAGGTACCTTCCAAAGGAGGGGTGGTATTGATGGAAATAAGTAGACAGATGTGAGAGAGATAAAAGGCTTACATAGAATCATCTTTCAATGGTATTTTCTGAATAAATGAAGCAACTTGATTTGCCATAGAAGAAAGGAGTGGCTTATAAAAAAAATCAGGATTTGGAGCTGTACAGATCTGTTTGAATTCCTCTAAACTCTTCTGTTTATTAACTGTATGGCTTTGGGCAAATTACTTAACTCTCCAAGCCTCAGTTTCCTTCTGTATAAAATAGAGACATGGGCAAAACCCACCTCATAGGTTTTGTTTCAGAGATTAAATAAGGAAATGCATGTAAGCAATTAGTAAGGTCTGGCATGAACTAAATGATCAATATATTACCATGGTTATTAAACATTGTTACTGTTACTAAATGACCAATATATTACTACTATTTACATGATAATATATGTTAAATGTAACTACTTAAAGAGTGACAAATTAAAATATCACTCTATTTAATAGAAATAAATACTTTTATTTCAATTAGATTATATACACTATTTCCTGGGAAATGTGGATACAAAGAGAAAATGTCTCTAGTCCTCAGAGAGTGGATCAAGTCTGACTAGTGAGTTTGCTCTGCTGGGACGGAAGGAGCCATTGAAGAATACAGCAAATAGAAGTGCCCAAGTGTGTCTGTCTACACACACACACACACACACACACACACACACACAGTCCATGTTGGTTTAAATATTGAACAAAAATGGTTAATTGGAGTCATTTTGATTGTGGTACTGTCAGAAAACAGCAGATAGCTATTTCATCTACTAGAAATTCTTATTTATTTATATCTTTGATCATGGTTTTCTTCAAAATCAGCCGTCCAAAGTGACTGACCTTTATCAAAGAAACAAATGTAAGTTTTGCCACAGGCTTCTTTTCTTCTGCGGTGGGTTTCTTTTCTGCAGGCTTCTTCTCAGCAGCTGGTTTCTTGGTAGATGCAGCCTCTCTCCCACCAAAGGCGTATTCTTCTTCTTGATGCTGACAGCCTTCTTTCCTTTCTTCCCGACCACAGGCTTCTTGCCTGGAACCCCCTTCTCATGTGATTTGGTTTCTAGAGTTGCTGCTGCTTGATCCACCTGGAGCTTATGGCTCTTGGCCTAGAGAAGAATGGTCTTTGCATAGGGATTTAGGTTCCACATGATGCTCAGGTTTTTCAGGGGAGTCTTCTTCAGGATTCTGTGATGAGTTTTCCTGTGTGGTGCACAGAGGGCTCTTTGGGTCCTGGGCTTATCAAGATTCTGCTTAGGAGTGCATTGAGCATCGTGTGCATGGGAAGGTTGTAGTTACTTCTTATGAGGGAGGCAGCTTTATGCCAGGTGCCATACAGCTCATCTAACTTGTGGAAAGCACTTTCAGTCCAAATGCAGAAACAGCCCACATGCCCACTAGGAGCAAGTTTCAAACTGTTCAGTTTGCTTATATTAAGCAGGTGATTTTAGGGATGTTTCTGAAGGCTTTGATGATACTGTTGTCCTCATTATAGATGATGCAAGGTCCCTTGTGCTGGATAGGTTTCTCATTTTGCCCTTTCCAGCTCTCATTTGCTGAAAGACATAGACCTTTTTTATGTCAATCCAGGCCTTAAGTTTCTTTCATATACACACACACACACATACACACACACACACACACACACACACACAGAGTGGCCAGATTATTATGACCATCTGACATTTGTAGGCAAATTAGCTATAATTTCGCTCTGAAGTTGCTAGAGGGCCAGACCATTATAAATAGGGAAGCAGGTTGTTTACCATGACAGTACAAGTGATTTTTTTTCTGAAGATATGGGTAAACAACACGATTTAACAGCCTTTGAACATGGGATATATTTGAACGTGAGTGGCCAGATTATTATGACCCCCTGACGTTTGTAGACAAATTAGCCATACACTGCATCATATGGGATATGGAAGCCGAAGACCTGTTCAAACACCTTTGCTGTCTGCAGTTACCAAGATAAAACGTCTCCAATTCGCACAGGAACACAAGGATTGGACAGTCGAGCATTGGAAAAAAGTCATGTGGTCCGATGAATCATGTTTCCAGTTGCATCATGCAGATGGCAGAGGGAGAATTTGGCGGAAACAGCATGAAAGCATGCACCCCACATGCATGAGTACAACCTTCAAGCTGGTGGGGACAGTGTTATGGTTTGGGGCATGGTTTCCTGGCATGATTTGGGCCCTTTAATTCGTGTGGAACAACATCTGACTAGCACAACATACCTAAGTATCGCTGCTGATCGAGTTCATCCTGTCATGTTGATGGTGTATCCCAATGGAGATGGCTTCTTCCAACAAGACAATGCGCCATGCCATGGTGCTCGTATTATGCAGGAGTGGTTTCAAGAACATGAGGGAGACTTTACCTTGCTTAGGTGGCCCCCACAATCACTAGATCTCAATCCAATTAAGCATTTGTGGGACAAAGTTAAAAGAGCCATCAGGCAGCTGGTTCCACAACCATCAGATCTCACAGAACTGGACAGTGCTATTCATCAGGCATGGTGTCAGATTCCTCGCATCACCTTTCAACATCTCATGGAGTCAATGCCAAGAAGAATCGCAGCAGTATTGAAAGCAAAAGGTGGCCCAAGGAAGTACTGATGGGGTGGCCATAATAATCTGGCCACTCAATATATATATTATTGATTTCAACAGATGAGCACACACCATGGCAGGGAGAGGAGAAGGCCCCACTCCTCTCAACCCAGTGGCTCCCACAGGAAAACTTCTGCTAGAAATTTTAATCTTTTTTTAATGAAGGGAGAAAGCAGAAGGTGCTCAGTGGAACAGTTCAGGTTGTCTGTGGACTGTGCTGTGCTCAAGTACAGGGAACATTTATTAAAATATGGGTGATTTTCCAGATACCTTTGAGGTCTTCAACAGATAAAGCTGCTTTGGTAACCTTAGGTTCTGTACTAGTTCTTGGTTAAGGGGCTTTTTTGAGATACAGAGTGGAAAGGGTAATTTTCCTTTTACTATCCAACATATTAAAGCTGCACAGCTATTTACTGACATGGTGAATAGCTATCTAATATTCTATATATAATGTGAACTTTGTTCTTGATTTTCTTATTTACAAAGGAAAAATTATTTTAATGAGGTAAGGTAGACTTTGAATGCAATCCTTAATTGCTTATAGACTAATATTAACTTAAAATAATTCTAGCAGATGGTATCCTAATACACCCTAGATGGGTTTCTTTTATTGCTGTTCAGCTAAATTGATCTACTTTGTTGTATGTATCCTCTATAATAAAAGCCTAATATGCTAACTGTCAGATTGACTAGTCAGCCATGCAAACAATCAAAGTGTAATATGCTAATGATATGCTAAGGCCGCTCAACTGCTTGCTATGACATGCACTGACCACCAGATGGCATACGTTCAATGCAGGAGCTGCCCTCAGCTGGCAGGCCCCAATCACTGGATGGGGCCTGCCGACAACCTCCTGGTCCCTACCCCTGGTCGGCAGAACCCCATTGCCTAATTGGGGTGGCAGCAGATGTGGCCCCTTTCCCAGGGGGGCTGAAGGCTGGCTCCCTCTTTGGGGCCAGTGGCCAACTTCCTGGGTCTCTCCCCCAGGCCAGCAGGCCCCAATTGGCCTGCCGCCCACCTGCCATAGTGGCGGTTGGCTCCTCCCCCCAGCTGCCAGGCCTTGATCCCCTGATCAGGGCTGGCCCGGAGGAGGAACCGGGATGTTGGCTGCTGGCAAGCCCTGATCTCCCGATTGGGGCCAGGACTCGGACTGAGATGGGGAAGTGGGGGTGGGTGGCCGTGACCAACCTCCCACAGCACCCGGGTGGGGACGACAGAGACGGAGATGCGATGAGGATGCAGGGTGTCTGCTGAGCTCGCTCTCACTCCCCCTGCTTCCCTCCCCCAGGACACCAGGGCTCATGCTCCTGGAGAAGACCCTGCGCTCAGGTGCCGGAGCCTATCCCTCACCTGCACAGCCTCTTCCAGGTGAGCTGGGCCACAGCCGCTGGGACTGTAGGTGCCTGTCAGGGTTTGCGCAGGAGCTGGTCTGTGAGGCCAGCTGGGAGAGAGCCTGCTGCCCTCCCAGCTTCCTTGCAGCACCACTGGGCAGCCCAGAGGCCCATGCTGCACCCTGGCCTGCCATGTTCGGCTGCGCTCACGGCATCTCCACGTGGGGACTCGGATGCCATGACTCAGGCAGAGGGGGGGATGCGGGGGTCCAGCAGCCCAGGTGCTACCCAGGGCCCAGAGGTTAGCTGAGACCTGCCCTTCCACGCCAGACGCTTGCGCTTGGATCACCAGCCAGGCCTAGGAACCGCACCCATACGTGAATTTTGTGCACCAGGCCTCTAATAGATTCATATGAATGCTTGTCTGAGATATCAAAAGTCCGGAGTTTAATCATATTATACCTCTCATACAGGTCTTTGATAATGATCGTAACATTGAGATAATAAACATTTTGGGAACATGAACTATGCCTTTTACATAATCTCCCTCCACTCACTCTCCTGTGTCAAGTACTGGGCTGAATACATAATAGATTGGAATATTGGAATTAATAATGTTTTCATTTAAAATCAAAGGGTTCAATAAACCCTTATTGATTTGTTTAGTGTTTATGAGAACTTTACTATAGAATATCATGGTGAGTAACTTTTACATATAAATAAAATAATAAGCTGAAGAAGAAAATGTCAAATCTTCCAATAATGTACCTATTGCTTTTTTTAAAACTAATTAGAACAAATCAATTAGATTTTGTATGTATCAATTTTCCCATTTGTAAGATGAGTTATGGAAAATGAATGACTCCAATATTAAGAGAATTTGGAATATACTGTGGTATTTCAATGCCATTTCTTTGGGAATGGTCAAAGACATTGGGTTACTCACTTTTCACATTTTATCGATCAGTAACAAAATGTTCATATAGCCTTAGGAATGGAAGTGCTTATATCAATCCAATTTGATTTTAAATGAAAACATTATTAATTCCAATATTTCAAAATCTACTTCTATTTATCTTGTGGCAACTGTCTTTTAATGCTTCCTTTTTAAAGGAAAAGTAGTCAACTGGACATATGGTGATTCTTACAGAATGGTCTAGTACAAGATTAAAATTCATTCACTCACTCAATGTTTATGAAGCACAGACTCTGTGCTGGCAAAGACTGCTCTACTTTTCAGCATTCACCCTCTACTGTGGGAGATATTAGCATAAACCTCAGGGATTTCACTGTAGTAATGCTGTAGGGCCCTGAGAAGAAGGAACCATTGGGTCCTCAAGGGTTGAGCATATATGCTGCTTCATGTTGTCAGGAAAAGGCCAGAGGTAGGTTGGCAAAGTGGCACTTTTTAGGCAGAAGAAGCATCAGCAGCAGAACTTGAAGTAATGTGGGCACAGAGTAGGCAATGGCTTATTAAGACATTTGAGCTGTGTACTAACTGCCATGAGATTGAACTCATTGTGGTAAAATCTATATAACAAAATTTATTGTTTTAATGATTTTTAACTGTACATTTGGTGGCATTAAGCACATTCACCTTGTTGTGCAACTATCACTACCATCCATCTCCAGAACTTTTTCCTTCTTGCAAAACTGAAACTCTTTACCCATTAAATAACAAATCTCCATTTCTCCCTTACTCCAGTCCCTGGCAAGCAACATTTTACTTTGTTTTCTCTATAAATTTGACTACTTTAGTTTCTCCATATAATTGAAATCATACAATATTTGGGTTTTTTTTTTATGACTGGCTATTTCACTCAGTACAATGTCTTCAAGATTCATCAATGTTGTATCATGTGTCAGAATTCCCTTTATTTTTTAATATATTTTTATTGATTTCAGAGAGATAGAAACATCAGTGATGAGAGAGAATCATTGATCAGCTGCCTCCTGCAGGCCCCCTACTGAGGATCAATCTGGCAACCAGGTATGTGCCCTGACCGGGAATCAAATCATGACCTCCTGGTTCATAGGATGATGCTCAACCACTGAGACACCCTGGGCCAGGCTCATTTCTGTTTAATAGTGACTAATATTCACTATATGTATGTACCACACTTTATTCATTCTCCAGTGGATGAACTTGGGTTGCTTTCATCTTTTGGGTATTGTGAGTAATGCTACTATGAACATGGGGGTATGGGTATTTCTTTAGAATAGTGATTTTGTTTCCTTTGGATATGTACTCAAAAGTAAAATTGCTGCCCTGGCTGGTTTGGTTCAGTGGATGGAGTATTGGCTCTCAGACTTCATGGTCTGGGGGTGGGGAGGGTTCAAATCAGGTCAAGGGCAAGTACCTCAGTTGCAGGTTCCATCCTGGCTCTGATAGGGGTGCTTGTGGGAGGCAACCAATCACTGTGTGTCTCCCACATTGATGTTTCTCTCTCTCTGTCTCTCCCCCTCCCTTGCACTCCCTCTAAAAAAAAAAATCAATGGAAAAATAGCCTAGGGTGCAGATTAACAACAAAAATGTCTCCTCCCCATTCCCAGAGGCATTTGGTGGTAGCAGTCTTTGAGAAAGCTCTATTATTTAAAAACATAAAAAGTGAAATTGATGGATGCTATTGTAATTCTATGTTTAATTTTTTGAGGAACTGCCATATGGCTTTCCAAAGTAGCTACAGTTTTACATGCCCAAACAAGGCTTGATATTACAAGATTTTAAGCTAGGGAGAGAGACTGAGTAGTTTGGTTTAGAGAGTTCACTGTCTTCCCGCTGTGTGGAAAATGGATAAGAGGTGGGAAGGCTGGGGGTAGGCTGTCATGTAACCAGTTTAGAGATGAGAAAGATGTAAACTAAGGCTGGTCCTGTGTAGATAAGAATAGTATGAGGGAAAGGGGTATAGGGGAGGTAAAAAAGTATAAAGAGGAGATAAATGGTGATGGAGGGAGACTTGACTTTGAATGGTGAACAACACAATATACACATGATGTATTATAGAATTATACACTTGAAACCTATATAATTTGATTAACCAATGTCACTCCAATAAATTCAATAAAAAATAGATGATAAGTTGCAGAGATTTATTTTTTGAGAGGTGCAATTGAGTGCTTAATGAAGTTATGCCATAGTGGTATTACTGATAACAGTCCTTGCCATGAGGGAAATTAAGAAAAGAATAAATTCTCAGTCACTATATTACCTCAGAAGGGGTGGAGAATGGAATAGCACAAGCAGTGAGAGGGAGAGAGAAAGGGATGAGAAAAGGAAGAGGAGAGAGTGGAATATGAAAATCCAAGGAAAAAAGAAAAAAGACCAAAGAAACTGATCTGATGTATATATTCATGAAAACATGACCATATGGGTTTATATGCAACATAAATTTTTTTTTATTATTTTATTAAGATGTATTTGAGAAGTGGTGGACAAAGCAAGAGATGAGGGAGGTATAAATGTTTCTCAAATAAGAATGAGGTAGTTCTAGAAAAGTCCAGGTAGTTCAATCACTTTTATCGTTGTGGTTTAACTGAATTGCCTGTTTAACAGAGCAAAAAGAGCACACTGGTTTTGTGTGTGAATGTAAAAGACATTTTTGTTTCAGAGACTGGAGATAGGAATTCACATTCCAGAACAATTCACAAATACTCTTTCACGAAAGCAAGAAACTTACCATAAACAGTTGAGTTCAGCTGAGAAAATCCTAAGATTAGAATACAGTCGAGTTGCCACTCATAGTCGGGGAAACATAGGGCCCTCTTCTTATGTTTTTAAGAGAAATTAGAAGGAAGATTATCTTTCTGAAGATATTGAAGAGAAAGAACAAAAGAGTACCAAGTGAATTAAAACTATTTCTACTGCAGACGCTGCTGGAAACTTCATTTAGTCATATTCTAGAGTGGATATGCAATGCAAACAAGGGTAATTTCTATGCAAGACAATTCTGCCTTTATTGAATGTGTCTGGATGGAGTTTTTGAAGCACACTGAATACAATGCATTGAATAGATGTTAATGTTAGTGAAGGGGCTGGATTGAAGTACCTAAACTCATTTGATTATTCTTGGGGAAATTTTCTTGCCAAGCAAGTTCCTCTAACCTTGATCTTGGGAGATAAACTGCCTCAGCGCAGGCGGAATCAAGTGGTTTTCTAATTGTGATGAGATTTAAGTATTCTTTAGCTTGCCCCCTATAGACATTTAAATAGTATTGGTTTTCTTTTTCTTTTTGTTTACAATAGTCACAGGAGAGCAAATAATGATTAATTTTGTAAAACTTCATATCATCTGCCCAAATAATGCTGTATTTTTATATGACCTTCTTATTTTAAGCTTGGGAGGTCATCTTTTGGAGGTGAAATATCTCCCATTCTAAGACTCTTCTTTTTGTATGAAGGTTTATCTTCAGTTCCACATAGCCTTTCTTTACTAATTGCCTTGGGTAACTTGTATCAATTTCAGATTTGTGGTTTCCACATGATGACAATCCAATTTACCTCATAGGAACAAGAGGAACGTTCTCAGTCCAGATCCTTATATTAATTCATAACTTACCCACACATTCCTACATCCTTCACTTCTGCCTCCTTTTCTTTATTTTTTATTCTAATTATCTATCTATTTATCTATCATTTATCTATATTTTTACATTAATGTATATGAGTGTATGCATGAATAATTTCAAAATTATTGTGTATGTGCTCTCTCTCTGAACAGACATTATCACAGGAAGGTACTTTCATTTCTTTAAAAATATATTTTCTTCTCCAAAATCATTAAAGATAGGCTTGACTTTAATGAATACCCATTAGTGTGTCTGACTGAACCAAGTCCAAAAAGTCACCTCAGTAAAACTTTATGGTTCAGAGAAGGACATTTTCCAGAGAATAGTCCTACTAGGCGAACTGGCAGATGTCATGTGATAAAGGATAAAAGTGATTTCTACTCACAGCAGTTTTGTAAGTTTTAAAACCGAAATTTCCAACTACAGTTCCTGCCCCCCATAATTTTTAATGATAGGATTTTTCCAATTTGGACAAAACTGACCTATTTTGCTATCTGTAATCAGGCAAATCAAAGGCTCATATTACCCATGTCTTAATATCAAATGGACATTAGTCTCAAAAATGATGAACAATTTATTAAAATTCAAGTATTTTAGTAGTTTTTGTTTCATGACAATATGGCAGGAGTGATGTGTTTCCTCATGACATGCCATGCCAGGGAATTTTATTGGAAGGATCATCAAATGTGATTTTTCAGATAACTAACAAAGAATTATCATGCCATAAAACACTCTGGACTCTGCCCTGGAACCCTAGAAGCTTTGAATACTCTGAAACTCTGCACCAAATAGTTACAAAACTGAAAGTTTGTTCTAAATGTGCCTGATATGCATGTATAAATATAAATTTGCCACACTTTCCCCCTAATCTGGGATATACTCATGTAGATTAAAAATTGGACACAAACAACAGTTGGTGAAGGCCGGTGGGGGGTGGGGGGAGGGTTGGGTGAAGAGGGCATAGGAAGAGGGATAGGGGACATCTGTTAATAGTGTCAACAATAAAAAAAGAAAACAAATGGAAAACGAATTATGTTGCTGAAGTTTATGAAGTTATTGAATTGAAATAATCAACTTTACTCCTGAAATCTTGCCATTTTACTCACTTTTCTCACATTTAAATTTTAATTACTTTCAAATAATCCATGGTCTACTTTATGATAAAATTTCTTCAGCATATTGAAAATCCCAAGTATTGCCCTAAAAGTGGCAAAATGTTTTGGTACGTGATGTCTAGATGGTAATCTTTAACTACAATTGTTATTTTTACTTGACTGGCTTATATAGAAATCCAAGTTTAATGAAATTGAGTGCTGCATACTCATTGAATTATGTGAATATTTGGGGGGCCCTAACTGAAATGATTAAATAATGTAAATTAACAAATGAGAGAAGATACATGAAAAACACAACACGATTGGATGCTATCAAAATAATGAATGCTAGGCTGAGCTGACACAGAAAAATGTGTCTAGTTTCTACATGGTCAGAGGTGAGGAATCTCAGTGCACTGTCAGTATACATAGACTTTTCTAATTAAATTTTTTTAATCCAGGGGCTGGTTGTCACTCTGGGTAAAGGCTGTGACAGGACTAACATGTTTTGACTCTTTGTAAGAGAGGTACTTTACAGAGCTTAGGTGTCATTCTTATTAGGTTAAATTATTATCCTTCAATATTTATGTTCTGCACAGTGTGGATTACATGAAGGGGACTTTTAGTGAAAAAGTTGGTTTGAAAATACGTTATTCATACGTGAGATGTAATGGTGCTCCCAGAGGCATTTTGCAGGACTAGGTATTTAAGGTCCATGTGTTCTCTGATGATTTAATGAAGATTTGACAGGGACTCCCATGGCTTTTCTTGGAAGTTAATTTAGCTACCATCACCACTCCCCCACTCACAATGTTGCCACTTTCAGTTGGGGAGAATGTTCAAGTATATCATCTCTGTCTTTGCTGAGGATTTTGAACAAATACACCTATTCTCTATGTGATTGTTTTTCCTTAAAGAAAAAGAATGGAACCTACAGTAATTTGCTGGTTCAAATTATTATCCATTTCTAAGAATATATCTGTTTAATTTCTTTATACTGTACTAGAGGCCTGGTGCACGAAATTTGTGCACTCAGCTTAGTCTGCCCCCTCTCACAGTCTGGGATCTCTCAGGGGATGTCCTACTGATGGCTTAGGGGAGCGGGGAGGAGGTCTAAGCCATAGTCTGGCCTCCCTATGCAGGAGGTTACTGGCGGGCCGATTGGGATGGCGCAGGCAGTGAGCAGCCGGCCCCACTCCCAATTGCGCCACAGCCACTGGTGGCCTCCCTCCCCCAGCAGACCTATCTGGGGATGGTGCTGGGCAGCCCTGCCCAGAATTGCCCCAGCGCTGCTGCTGCCCATTGCCTCCCTCTGCAGGAGGTGACCAGGTGGGCGATCAGGGGATGGCACTAGCCCCCATTGCCCACTGCTGCTGGTTGCTGCCGCTACCCCACCCCATTGCTGTCCCCTCCCTATGCCTGCTGGCATGCACCTTAGCTGGCCTGGTGACACCTGCTCACCGGCCCTGCCACCCACTGACCAGTTGTTCCGCCGTTCGGTCAATTTGCATACTATACTTTTATTATATAGGATTGCTTTACTTGGAGGAAGATTTATTCACCAAAATGAGCTCTAGAAGGAATGTTTTTCAAGGTGTGGTCCTACATTTTAACAGGCAACCCAGATGAGTGTTATGCATTGTATTATTTGCGAGGATCTCTTTTGAAGTGTGACACTTCAGTAAAGAGACATTGGCTTATTAAAATTATGCCTCTGGATGGCCCACATTCAGTATCTGATTTTTATTGTTAAAAATTGAGCACCCAATATCTCTATAAATCTATATAGACTCATAATGTTTCCACATCTTGAAAGTCCCCATACAGAGCACTGAATGACTTTGATAAGAATTTTAAGGGATCATGCAGGAAAGCTAAGTTAGGTGATAGGAATGTGTAGTAGATAGATAATATCCTAGATTAGGAGAAAAGATGGCACATTAGCCTTACATGGAGGTGGCTGAAGGCAGAAGAACAAACGTTGCAGCAAAGAAAGAGCACTAAGTCTGTCTTCTGTCCTAATTGTTTGGCTATTGCTGAACTAAGCAAGCTCCCTTACACTGTTCCTTTTCCTCGATACCTTCTCCCAATAATTAGAATCACTCATTCAACGAAGTTGCCCAAACTGGAAAACCTGGGCTAATCCCATTTGCTTTGTTTGCTTCCATCCCTGTGTAATCAGCCAAATAGTTCCTTCAGGTTTCCTCATAAATATGTCTCTGATCCACTGCCTCTGTCTAGTCCTAGTTCCCAACATCAGTCTCTTTTTCTTGGGCCCCAAAACACTGCAGCTGTCTAAACTGATCCTCCCCACAGCCACCAGAATGGTTCACTTAAAATGAAAGCAAGACCAGGATGCTCCCATGCTTGACATTTTCCACTTTTCCTCCTTCTGTGGAATGAAATCTAAGCTCCCTGCTATGGTATATAAGACCCTCAGTGGTCTGTCCTCTGCCTACTTCTAAGGCCGCTGCAGAAGTCAGGCCTGACTGGTGCTGCGGGCAGCCGGGACCTGGGCCTGACTTGCGCAGCGCCAGCCACCATGGACCCAGGCCTGACTGCTGCCTCAGGCCCCTCTTGCCCCCCTGCCTGTGTCCGCTGCAGGGTTGCCCGAGCCGGGACGGCAGCTCGGCCAGCCCCAGGCACCCCGTCCTCACCTGTGCGCGCAGCCTCCTCCTGACTGGTGGTGACTGTTACCGTGTCTTGGCTAATTTGCATATTACCTTTTTTTATATATATAGATTCCCATAGAGATAAATCTTTATGTTGAGAGACAGTGGATACAATGATAAAAATGTAGAAACACTATCATAATAGTAATATTACCTGTCATTTATTGAGCAGTTAATCTCTTTGTGTTTTGGTATCTATAAAATGGGAATATTTGTAACTGTGTGATGATTAAATGACAAAATACATGTAAAGTGCATATGTAGTACATAACAGTCTATGGCCAAGTACTCAATAAGATTCAATAAATCTAGGTACCAGGCGCCAGGCAAAACACTCTCCAGAAACCATCGAATTTGCTCCTGAACATAAATCTATGCGGTAAGTATTTTTAGTTCCATTCTTACAGATGGTAAAACTGAGGACCAGAAAGTTAGATGATCTGACCAAGTCATACACTGAATGAATAACTTCTAGAATCTGGATAGTTTGACTCTATGCCCATGTTTTTCAACTATTTAACTAGTTCAGTCATTTGTTTCGGTGGCTATATGTTTCTTTCAGAATGAAGACTAGGATTAATGACTCCACTTTACTGAGTTGTTAGGCAATATAATAAGAAAATGCTCCTATCAAATGCGTTTTAAAATAAATAATAAATCAAGTTGGCTTACTAAAATGAATGTTTCATAGCAGTAGACTATAACTGGTTTATTTCTACTTTGGGGATGTTTGTCTCCCCACAAACTATTTATTGGGATTTGCTTTTGTAATAAATAATACACTGGCTTTCATTATTATATAAAAGAAATTATGCAATGAAAAATTTTAAAGCAAAAACAGGGACCTAAAAAAGTCATAAATAAAAATTAGTGACTGTTGTATTACAAATACAACTTACCTTACTTCAATTTCTCATTCTTATTTTGCTACAAATATTTTTGTATTATTTAAATGGTTATGCATGAAAACCATCATTACTAATTCATTTGGTATTCATTATAAGACCTTTAATCATGATGTATTAATTTAATATAAATGTGGATATAATGTATAATTTCTAAATGATTCATTGTAATATACCAGTTAAATAGACTATTGTTATTTCAATAGCTTCTCAAACACACATCAAAGTAAAATGTTTTGTTTCTTTATATAATAGCCAAAGTTAAAGAAAGAACCAAAGCAGTTCCCTTTCTTCAGATTGTAGATACAGTAGCATAATATCCAATAGAAAGGTGGGACCATAGAAATCATGAAAAATCCAGTCTAAAACTACCCACAGTTAAAAACACAAACAAATGTACTTTGGTATGTTTATACTGAAATTTATGGAGGTAAAATACAAACCTTCAGATGCACTCCAATCCATGAGACAAACAATTCAGAAGAAATAAGCAGTTTGGCTTTTCAAAAGTTGAGACATAAGAGAAGGAAGCTTTTGACAATAACCACCCAGCCTTAATGTGGCCCTGACTTCTCACATGGTGACTTGGCCCTTTACATCTGTGCTGGGACTGAGACACTGGCAACTCATGTGTAATAATAATTTAAAAAAATTGAAAATACAAACCAAGAAGAGGTGTCTGGAAAGAGCAAAATAAGACATTGCAGCAGCCACATGTTGCTCTCTGAGAGCCATTCCAGAAACCATAGAAGAAATCCTCTCCACTTCTGAAACAGCCTTACCCCACGACTCAAGTGGAAAATGCTTACACATCCTCTAGTCAAATGACAAACATCCCTATGCATATACTACAGAAAGGGAAATTTTATTTCCTATTGGGGGAAATTAAGGGAGGAAGGGGCAGAAAATGTAGTCGACCTATTTATCAACTTGCTGTCTTGAGTTCTTTATAAGTGCTTTCAGGTCCCTTTTCCATTTTCTGACCTTCAGCTAATTCTTCCTCATCACTGTTGGATCTGCTTTAAACCTCCCGGCAACAGCTTCCTAAATTCATGCAGAAACCCCAGAGGAACTAACCCAGGCATGTTTACCACAATTATTTTTAAAGAATACTTTATAGAATACACTATAAAGATAGTAAACCTTAAATAAAATAGCATTCAGTGGTGTGAAATGTGTATGCTGCTTTGGTACAGAAGACAAAAAATACACTTTATTATGAAAGATTCATTTTAGCTCTGATGATTAGCAGTTGCTGTCTCTAAATCACAAATAACTAAATCATGGTATTAAAAGGCCATCGCAGAGGCCAGCATCTAAGCTTTCCTGTGAGTGTGTCCGTGTTTGTGTGTAGGGTATGCTTCATTAATCAGTCAGAACAGGAACGGTCTGGGTTCTTTCCTTCTATGTTCACAGTATCTGTTCATTGTCTTTCTTATTGCTCTGTCTAGTCCAAATTTGGCAGCAAGAAGATTAGAACCCTAATTTCCCCACTCTCAGCTCATCCACACACTCTTGGAGGCTCTCTGACCTTCCAGGAGAATTAAGAGGATAATCCTGCAGAAGCTATAAGGTTTCTCCAATTTCCAGATGCTGCTACTTTCCAATTCTATGATTCTAATTCTACTCTGCTCCAATAAAAGCAATTAACTCATTTTAAAATGGTGTCTTTCTTCACATCACTGCCAAGTATAGCAAGGAAAGTTTCTGATCATAAACACTGACAATTATGTGGGTGATCTCATTTGCTCTCCTGTATTTCCCTACATTGCAATCTCCAGATTTTTTTTAACACAAATAAGCTTCCTATTCATCTTGATTATCCTGAGGTTCTGAAATTTGGCTTTGCACTGTTATGCCTCTTTCAGAAATGGGCAGGAAAGAGACAGTTAATTTCAGTGACAATTGTTGCACCACCCCTGGGAGGATTCTGGGAAGAGGTGCTTTATAAACACAAAGCACTCTGCAAAGAAGGTTGTATTCATCCACATAACATCTCATGAGGTGGGTGTGCTGTGAACATTGTTAGAACAAAGCTGCCAGTGCCACAAATAGAACAGAGATGATTTTCTTTCACTGCACGAAGAGTGACAACTTTTCCCTCACATTTCTTAAGGGGAATGATTCACTGGATTGCTTTGTGCATGCCAGCTTATATGCATTTGTCTGATCACTCACAAATGTCACCTGAAGACTTGTTCAGAGGAAAAGAAATATCCCAAGCCTATAAGTGTATACATATGCAGGGGCTTCCCACTGCAAACCCCGTGGGAAGAGATTCCTATGGTATATTGAAATATAAAGGGTAGAGCATCTGTTGAACAAGAAAATGAATACGTCAGCTCTGGACAGTCATGCCTTAGAAGTGCAGGTCCTTTGCATTACTCATCATTGCTCTTAACATTTTAATAAAGATGATGCTGTAACAGCGTGAATTTTATTTTAGCAATGAGGCTAAGAAATGGAAGACCACGTAATTAAATCTATTATCAATGACTGAATAAAGAGATGTAGAATTGACTCTCATGTGAGGCCAATCTCTTTAACAGACCGCGTGAAAATTATTACGCTAATGCCCCAGTGAAATGTTATAGTGTCTCTTGAGGGCAATTCCTGGTAGCATCCGAAGGAGTACATAAAGAGATATGACCATGAAGCACCATCAAGAAGCTATCTAAAAAGACTAATTAAACAAAGGACTCATAACTCTATTGGAATATTCCCTCTTCCTTATGACTAATTGGGAATGCACAATTACAAACCAAAACCCATATCCAGATAAGCACATATACTCTCTGCCTAATTATTAGGTGTACTAATTAAGAATGACATATGATTTATGTCAGTGTTTTATTTGGTATGTTTAATTTTTAGACTCTTCACATGATGGAAGTCAAGTTACTTTAAAAAAATATATTTTATTTATTTTTTACAGAGAGGAAGGGAGAGGAATAGGGGGTTAGAAACATCGATGAGAGAGAAACATCGATCAGCTGCCTCCTGCACACTCCCCACTGGGGATGTGCCCGCAACCAAGGTACATGCCCTTGGTTGGAATCGAACCTGGGACCCTTGAGTCCGCAGGCTGACGCTCTATCCACTGAGCCAAACCGGTTAGGACAAAGTTACTTTTTTTGATCATTAAAATGAGCAAACAATGGCTAGTTGCATATAGATAGGGGAATATCTCATATTCCTAACCCACCAAAAGATCACAAGTATGCTATTGACAGCTCTCTTGAGAAATACAACTTTATAACTTGTAGAGTTCAGGAGTAAACATTTTCTATATACAATGCTTTGAATTGCCTTTTTGGAGTCCTCCTTTCATTTTCTCATTGGACAAACTAAAGTCTTTAGGCTGGTAGATGGAATGGATATAAAATGAAACTAATCTTAGGAAGACCTGACTTCTCTCTTCATTTCACTAACTAAGGTGAAGCAAAACCAAAGACAGTGAGCAATCTTGAACTTTGTCAAACTGGTTGATTTTACTTATGGGCAAATAAATATGTCTTCTTCATATTGTGAGGGTAAAATTGGCTAATGTAAAACTTACTTCACTTTTAGGTGGCTGAGGGATGACAGAGAGGTCAATGCCATTGGAGGGAGTTTTTATCACTTACAGTTTCCCAGAGAAGAGGGCACACCAGGACATGGAGGGGAAAGCACCAGGCTTTGTCAGAAGGCAGAAGGAGTGACAGGAATGCAGGTCTCAGAGCCTATATTTTGTTCCACAGGAAGGAAGGTGCAAGGAAGGCTAGTACAGCCTTAGGATTGGATAGTTTAAATAATTTCAGTGGGCCATAACATTGGCCCCTGGTTGTCTAGTACCTAGTCCTGGGGTGATTTGGAGCAGGGGAAATATTGGCCCAATGTGCGAGAATTAGAAAAGGGAGGTAGTTGGAGGGTGGACTGGTGATTGCTTGGTTTGTATATGTTTTTGCAGATGTTTGCAGGCGTGATGGTCTGAGTGTTTGTGTTTACCTCAAATTAATATGTTGAAATCCTAACCTCCAATGTGATGGCATTAAGAGGTGGGGCCTTTGGGAGATGCTTAGGCTGTGTGAGCAGAGCCCTCATGAATGGAATTAGTGGAAGGGACCCCAGAGAGGTCCCTAGCGCCTTCTGCCATATGAGGACAAAGGGAGGAAGGTGTAAACTGTGAACCGGGAAGAGGATCCTCACCATAACAAGACCATGATTGATTTTGGACTTCCAGCCTCCAGAAATGTGAGCCATACATTTCTGTTGGTTATAAGCCACCCAGTCCACAATATTTTATTATAGCAGTCCAAATGGGCTAAGATGGCCAGAAGATTTACTGTCTTTAAGAATTAGCTAGGCCTTGGCTGGGAGGGTAGTTGGTAGGAGCATCTTCCATTGTATATCAAAACCTATTGGTTCTATCCCTGGTCAGGGCGTATAAGGGAGACAACTAATCCATGTTCTTCTTTCACTCTCTCTCTCCAAAAATCAATAAAAACATATTCTTGGGTGAGGATTTTTTAAAAAAGGAAGAATTAGCTAGTCCTGGGAAGAGCAGTCTGTCAAGAATTAGCAAGGCCCCCCCAAGATGTCAAAGCATTATAAATTATAGACAATTTAAAAATATTGTTTGAAAAAGAAAATTTTCTTTAGTGTGAATTTGACAAATAATACAAACTTTATTGCTGTCTTGAATATTCACAATGCCTATAGCATATTTAAGTTTATATGATGTTCTACAGTAAAGTAACCTTCTTAATAGTGTCAAAGTTTCTTACATTGATTGGCCTATGCAACCAACACCTATTGATATTTAGCAGAACAATATTCTTACAAAACCATATATTTTAAACCAAGTTTTTCATATTTTAAATTCTGTGAGTTTTATAAATCTGTTGTTGCACGTTAATCATAACACACATTTCACATACTCTGTGTATTCATAATAATTTATGCTTCACAAATTAATATATGCATTGTGATATTTGGGAACAGTTATCCTTCTAAACATAGGATTTCTTCATGAAATGAAAGGTGTAAATACAATCACCAGTTTCTAAAATGGAATAATCTTCTCAAAGACATTTAATGTGTAAACAATTTGCAATTCTTTTTCAGAGTACAAGTGTAAATAATTATTGTTCACCCACTTATAGCAGTTCCTACAATGCTAATTCCTATATGTGCTTAAAGATATAGAAAAAACAATTCTTAACATTAATAAGTTTAAGAAGATCCAAAACATGGCAATTGAGGATTCAGAATCATGCATTGCTAGAAATAACTTTTGCCTAAATTGGACCTTTTCAGTATGCAATGAGACCTGATTCTGTATTATTTCATGTGCCACTAAGCCCATGCTTCTGCCAGGGAATAATTATTTTGAGTTATTAGAAGGAAAATGAGGCATAACATTTGCATGATTTCCTCTATACTATAGAAATGAGTTGATAATTTACTATTAAAAGGGAAAAAAATAATCCCGTCAAATCTTGAGCTCTTCAAAGAAAGAAATGATATTGTTGTCCTTCATCATCTTCTCAAGTCTTACTGACCCAATTATAAATTTTCCAATAGCATCATATGTAATCCAAATGGAAAAGTACTGACAATATCTTAGCCCTTCCAGAATATCTGTTAATGGGATGATATCTCCGAGTCTAAAATGACCCAACTCAAAAGGGGAAAATGGAGAGTAAGAAAGTCTATTACCTCAGCTTCAGAGTTAAATTGTTACTGAGAGAATTTTTTCTTTGTCATGCATTTCTGACTCCTCCCTCACTCCTGCCCCCTGCCCCAGATTCTTTTTATGGTAGTTAAAAGCAAAAGCTCACTTCACTAGTTTATGAATTCATTCTTCATTCAATAAATACTTATTATGAGCCCAAATAGCCAGGCACTTGGTGGAAGACAAAGTCCCAGTGCTCACAGAGCAAAGTCTAATACTGGTAACAACCAATCTTACCTAATAATAGACAAACATGTAAATTAACCATCCCTCCACTATGCTCACCAGCCAATCAGGAGAGTATGCAAATTAACCCCCAAAAAGATGGTGGTTAATTTGCATACATAGGCGCGAAGTGGCAGAGTGAAGACTGAAGGCAGCTCTGGCTGGAGCATTGAAGACTGAAGGCAGCTCCAGCCAGAGCGAAGGCCTGGGTCCTGGGTGCTGGAGAAAAACCAGTGCCGGCAGCCAGGGGAAGGGAAGGCCTATTGCACAAATCTCTTCGTGCAACGGGCCTCTAGTAAGCAAATACGCAATCAAGGTCATAAGTAAGTAAACATGAAAATACATAGCAAAATATGATATACAGAAAATAAAAATGTTGATGTGGAGGTGAATGTCTTGTTCACTGCTATGAATTCAGTGGTCAAGAAAGAAATCTCTAAGGAGATGACTGAACTGAATGAAAAGAAACAACCAGGATATAGCATTCCATTAAAATATTTCTCCTTTCAAAATACATTGGGCAAGATTCCTCATCATCTGAATAATATTGATGTGTAAATAATAAAACATGATTAATGGTATTTGGAGATAATAATAAGCTAATGGAATGTTTAGAAAAGAAGGATTTATTGGAATACAGATGACTCTTTGAAGTAGTTGTTAAACAACCATCTTCAAATGCTTAAGCTCCATACAGAATGCGTTTAATTTCCTTTAATTTGGGAGTTAGGAAATCTGTGACCTTCTTGTCCTTTATAGCAATGATTCTCAAATGAGGTAGCCTCAGACTCACTTGGGAAACTAGTTAAAATACAAATACCTCATCTGTACCTCTAGTGATTCCAATAAGGAGTATATCCCAGTATTGCTATGACTTAACCTCAAACTGAAGGAGCACTAGGCTGGGCCAGTAGAGCTTAAGCTGTAGGTATCTGCATGCAAAGAAAAGAATTGAGTTAGACAGTGGGAAAGCTTGTTCTTTAGTGAACTTCAACAATGAGCTATGGTCAAAGGGATTTATCACACCAGGGGTTTTCTAAAGGGATAGATGGAAGTCTGAGGTCCTTGCAACATTACTCTGAGGCCTGTAGTGTAAAACTAGAGTAACTCTTCTTTTGACTTTTATATATTGGACTTTTATATATGATTTCACTTGGAAAAATGCTCTGTTTATTAAAAAATTACACACCATTGAACTATTCAGTGGAGAAAGAGCTGAGAACTATACCTCTATGGCCCAGGCAGGGCCCAGAGTCCACAAAAATTCTAGACACTAGAAATGAAAAGTGAGATCCTGGGACCCAGACCAAATCTATAGGTCTGGTTAATAATGCTTGGTTAATATTTTTAATGCTCAGTTAAGCTTTCTTTGCACAGAAAAAGGTGAACAAGGTTAAAATGTGAATAATAATTATTATTTCCATTTATTAAGAAGCCATTAAGTTACAGGACTGAACACTTTATGTCATTTATTCTGAACAATGAATCTTTGAGGAAGTGTTAATATTTTAATTTTCAAAGTGATTAAACTAAACGTTGGAAATATTAAATAAGTGGCCCAAGGTCCACTGGCAGACCTGAGATTTAACCTAGATTGGTTTGATTCCATAGATCATGTTCTTAATCACAACTTCCAACAGGATCTCATCTTAGAACAAGTAGGGCCTGTTTTTAGTAGGGAGAATTATAGACAAGTTGATGAAGTAGTCATGATACTTAACTCTTTTCCATCACAACTTTTATGCAGTTTGCATATCAATCCAGATAAACGATTACTAATAAATACTGAGGGAAATGTAGAAAGATGGCACCCTTTTACTTCTCCACCTATTGCAGAATGTGAAAGGCAATCCTTGCTTGAGGATAAAGGAAGTGGTATAAGAAATCAGGGATGTACAAGTTGTTTGCCAATGAGATATTGGAACATGAACAATAAGCCAGTCAAAGAAAGACAAGTGTCACATGATCTCACTCATATGTGGAATCTAATGAACATAATAATCTGATGAATAAAGTAAATCCAGAGATATCGAAGCATGCAACAGACTGACACAATTCAGAGAGAAGTGGCATGGGGGGCCAAGAAGAGATTAACCAATGAACTTACATGCATATATGCATAACCCATGGACAGAAAATAGTGCTGGGAAGGCCTGGGGAGGGGATATTTCCATGGTAAAATGGTACAATAAATATATATTTTAAAAAGACATGAAGAAATTGTCCAGTTTTATCAAACCATATCAAAGGAAATGAATTACTTTAACCAATTCTTTATACTTTTACCCTCTGGTTGTTCCCAAACCAGATAAAATATTCAACTGCTGTTAGTAATTTGCACTTTATTGTGAATGCTTTTACAGCTAAAATTGTTCCAGACAGAAGTGATGGAGGTCTGCTTCCAGAAATGTGTGGGGCTAAATAAAAGCATGATCTATTGTGTCCATCAGCTACTAAATCTTATAACCACAGACCTTGCAATGTGATTCAGATTTAATAATTTATTTAGAATTCTCTCTCATGTATTATATTCATGATGAGTCCAAATAAAACTAAAAAATATATTTTCCTCTAATTATTATGTAATTCTCTTTTTTAGTTTTGGACAAATTTAGAGAAGGATTTAACTTCTATAACTGTTCTTTTAAATCTAAAATTAGATATAATAACAACTAGTGCCCCAGTGCATGGATTCATGCACATTGAAAGGAAATTAATTAGAAGGTGGCTGGTGGGGAGGGACTGGGCAAGATGGGCCAGACACGCCCTGGAGCCAACTTCCCGTGGTTCCGCCCAGGCCGGCCATACTGGAGGCAGTGCTGCAGCTTGAAGGGTGTCTGCAGAGTGAGTGGGGTCCTCTGGCAGATGGGGTCCCTCGGCCTGGCCTGTGGGGATTGGGCCAAAACCGGCTCTCTGACATCCCCCAAGGGATCCCAGATTGAGAGAGGGCAGTTCTCAGGTGTCACACCCAGGAATCAGGCTCCCTCCTCTCTGGTTCTGGGGGGCACACCCAAGAACCACCACTGCCAAGTCACTGCAGCTCAGCAGCTCCTGCATTGAGCATCTGCCCCTTGGTGGTCAGTGCACATCAGAGCTACTGGTCAGAGCATCTGCCCCCTGGAGGTCATTGCATGTCATAGCTACCAGTCGGATGGTTGGACAGTAGCTTAGCCTTTTATATACATAGATGCCTAAACTGCATTAGATGCTGTAAAGAGAAATGTGTACATTAGGTTCTTCCTTCACAATTAGGAATTTTCTGACAAATGTTTGGATCTCAGTAAACACAAGTCAAATGTACAAAACATGCAATATATTATTTTATAATAAAAAAGTATAACTGCAGTTGTAAGCTTCAAAAACTAAAAACAGCCTAATGTTGGCCAGATTTCAACTTTTGTGGGTGGAATCCTATAAGGTAATAGAGAAATAAATAGCATTGGCATCCACAGTTTTTCCCATCCACGTCTTGGCTTACCTGCTGACAAAAGCAATTTACGTGCTGCAGAACATAATCTTCTATCAGACAAAAGATAGATAAACTGATGGCTATGTTTTTCCTTGGAGGCCATGCTTTTCTATGTAGGAAAACTGCTCTTATGGAAACTAGTTTGTGTGATATTTAATTGATGCTTGGCAGTGATTCAACTATAAGAATAATGAATCAAAACACCTGTAAAAGAGTGTTATGTTCATAGCAATAATTGTATTACAGCTATTCTCAGGACATAAATAACCTGCCACATTATATGCAAAGTTTTTCTTGAGGAACATGCATTAATATTCTTACTAAAATAATATAAGTTATTGAAATATTCTATGTATAGAGTTTAAAATACTTTATAAAGAATAAATTTATGAATTCTTTAATTCATAAATTGGTAAAGTTTGTCTCTCAAGAGCCAGATTATAACTATTCTAGGAGCTGTGGGAATATATTTTCTGTTTCATATTTCTCTCTCCTCTTTCCTCCCTATCAAGCTCCTTCCTTTCTTCCCCTCTTTCTTGCTTTTTCTTTACAACCCTTAAAAATATAAAAACATTTTCAGCTGAAGGGTCTGTTAATCATGTTTACTTTTTAGGAATATTATATAATGATAATGCTCTTCCAAGAAAAGTATTGAGGCAAGAAGGTAGGACATGGATTGACCAGGCTTTTAATTAACAAAGGATTACCTCCATAATTTTGGATGTCTGAGTACTCAACAGGTATTTCCATTTTCTCTACCTACTTAGTTATGAATATGCCTTAGGCAAACCAGAGAGATAACACATTTCTGGGCCAACTCATTATATTTCAGCAGTCATGCAAAAACCCTCTGCATCAAAAGCAGCACCAATATAGGGGGGGCAGAACAGTAATTTTAGTTATCCATTATCTCCAATAATCTTACACTTTTAAAGACTCAAATTTTTTAGAGCAGTTTTAGTTCACAGCAAAATTGAAAAGAAGGAAGAGTAATTTTTCCTATACTTCCTGTCCACCCACACAAACATGCATAGCCTCCCTGCCCCACTATCACCACCCCCCACCAGAGTGGTATGTATGTTATAATTAATGAACCTACATTGATACATCATCATTACATAGTGTCCATCCTATATAATAAAAGCCTAATATGCTAAGTGTCCTGTCAACTGGTCGGTCATTCAACCAATCAAAGCGTAATATGTTAATGATATGCTAAGGCCACTTAACTGTTCGTTATGACGTGCACTGACCACCAGGGGACAGTCAACTGGTCGACCAGTCGCTATGATGTGCACTGACCACCAAGGGGCAGACACTCCGACCAGTAGGTTAGCTTGCTGCTGGGCTCTGGCCAACCAGGACTGAGTGAGACAGGCCAGACATGCCCTGGAGCCCTCCTGCAGCCCCTCCTCGGCTGGCCAACCTCCTGCATCCCTCCCTGGCCCTGATCTTGTACTGGTGGGGTCCCTCAGCCTGGCCTGAACCTTCTTGCAATCCAGGACCTCTTGGGGGATGTCAGAGAGCTGGTTTTGGCCCAATCACACAGGCCAGACCGAGGGACCCCACTGGTGCACATATTCATGCACCAGGCCTCTAGCCTATATAATAAAAGCCTAAGTGGCTGTTACGGGCAGAACAACCAGAATGACCGGTCGCTATGATGTGCACTGATAACCAGGGGTAGATGCTCAACATAGGATCTGCCCCCTGGTGGTCAGTGCACTCTCACAGGGGGAGCGCCACTCAGCCAGAAGCTGGGCTCAGGGCTGGTGAGCACAGCTGCCACAGTGTCCGGAGCCTCTCCTGAAGTTGTGGCAGCAGGCGCAGTTTTAGTTCACAGCTGAGCGCAAGTGGCGCCCAGCCCTGATTCAGGCTCCTCCCTTATCACCTGCCACTTAGCACACTGCTACATTCCCTGAGGGGCCGCTAGTAGTTCATACTCAAATTCATTCTTGATGTTTGTTGATTCTATGGGTTTGAACAAATATTCAATGATATGTATCCACCATTATAGCATCATACAGAGTAGTTTTACTGTCCTGAAACCTTCTGTGCTCTGCCTAATCATTGCTTACCCTCCAACCTCTAGAAACAACTAATATTTTTACTATCTCTCTAGTTTTGTCTTTCCCAGAATGTTATATAGTTGGAATCATACAGTATGCAGCCTTTTCAGATTGGCTTCTTTCACATTGCTGGATATACCACAATTTATCAATTCACCTACTAAGGGACATCTTGGTTGCTTTGGCAATTATGAATCAAGCTGCTATAAACATCAGTGTGCAGGTTTTTGTGTGGTCATAAGTTTTCAACTCTTTTGGGTACATATCAAGGGACTCAAGGGCTTGATTAAAGTTATATAAGAAAGTAGAGCTGTAGGGTAATTACAAACAACAACTTCTTTTATAAACATGACTAGGATGACAGTGAAGCAAGTTGAAATCATGGAATTTTGCCATGGACATTCTTGAGTTGAGAAAAATTTTTAAGTATTTTTCAATTGCTTCTTACTAATCTCTGCTCACCAACTCTCTGTCTCAGAATAGGTATTAGAGCACAAGAACCCGACAATCCTAGTATTGGAAAGCAGCAAACTGTAGTAGAACCAGGTGCCACAGTCACTCAGAAGTGATAGTATACAAAATAAAAAACAATTATCAAAACCCTTACAAAAGAGAACCTAAATCACTTAAAAGTGGAATACTATATACAAAGAAGAAAAGAAAATGTCTGCTCACTCAAAGATGAACTCCATTATCTTAATTATACAAAATTGGCAGTTTAAGGGCTCATAATTTAAATGTTAGCTTTTTTTGCATAAAAGATGCAGAGAGTGTCTGAATAAAGTGTTTACAAGTAACCAAAAGCATTTTTTTTGCTAGACTTAAATTACTTATAAGAACAACATATATTGAGCATGAGTTAGGGGGGGAAATATTTCAATTTTTACACAATGGGTTCTATGTTCTTTTTAACCAATGATTTGAATTACACTTGTTCCCACAAAAAGGCTGTCAACTTATATAATTGCATTTTTGTTTCTTTCTACGTGATGATGCCACCCTGAAAAGTTGATCTGGAAGTAAAAAGAGAAAATTATTTTTCTATTGTTTTTTTCTCTGAGTGGCCAAGCACAATAGCTTGAGTAATTCTGCCAATACCTGACTTGGGACATCGCTAACTCAATGCCATTGCCTTTTTGAACATCTACATCTATCTGAGTGAGGCAGAGGCAGACTAATGTGATAAAAAAGGTTGTGGTCATGGTGTCTGAGAACATGAAACCAGAGGACAATAGGCACCTACTGCATGCTTCTGAAAAATTTCTATAATCCCTTGTGCCCACAGCTTCATTTTTAGAGTGGTTATAATAATAAATGCCCTATCCCAATCAGAGAGATGTACAGGGAAGACATTATTGTGTTTATAGAAACGTGCTTTAGAAATGTAACTTTAGGGAGTTGTTCAAATATTGCTCATAAGTATTGTTTCCAATCAGATAGCTCCTAAACTGTTTTCTGGAATACCACTTTGGATGTTCTGACCTTGACATCTTAGTTCTCCTCTTCTTCATATTTCCTGTGTTGGGGGCACCTTTCCTATTCATGAGCAAAATCTTTCAGATCTACTTTTTAAAAATTTTTATCTTTACTGATCCCCTCTACCCTGCACCTGCCCCTCCCAGGCCTTTACCACACTATTGTCTGTGTCCATGGGCAATGCATATGTGCATATAAACTCCCAGATTAATCTCTCCCCACCCTGTCTTCCCTCTGAGATACTTTTGAATTATGTCTTAAGGATGCCCTGTTTTGACTACCTCCAGGGCTAACATCTTAGTCTTGGCCTCATCATCTTTACAGAACTAACCTAACTATTCTGCTTACTGCCATGTGTCTTTCTTTAACAGTCTATTCTCCACCATACAACATACACTGTAATCCTTTAAAAATAAATACTGTATCTTCTCACTTTTCAGTTCAAAACACTCCCGATGATTTCTTCTCATGCAGAGAATTTTATCCTAAATCCTCACCATGTCCTACAACACCCTACAGGACAGGATGGCAAATATTGGTTTTTGTGTTTTGTTTTTTCTACAGCTCATGAGCTAAGAATGGTTTCTAAATTTTTAAATGGTTGTCACATGAACATTATATACAATTTAAATTTCTGTGTCAATAAATAAACTTTTATTGAAACACAGCCATGTTTATTCATTTACATATTGTCCATGTTTGCTTTCATTCAACTACAGTGCAGAGTTGAGTTGTTGCTACATAGACAGTATGGCCTGCAAAGCCTAAAATGTTTACTATCTAGTTTTTTTAAAGAAAAAGTTAGCAAACCTCTACCCACAGGGTCTGACCTCTGTCCTTTCCTACCACTCTTCTCATTGCTATTCTGCTCCAGTCATGCTGATAGCTTACTCTTTTATGCGTGTTCTTGCCACGCTGCTATTTTATATGCTGTTTCCTTTGGCTCTGAGATATCCTCTGACTTCCTGTCTCACATCACTCTAGAATATGTTACCTTTCCCTGAGAGATCTTCCTTGACAATCTTACAGAAAATAGCATGGTGATAAAATTGAAAAATACACACAATTTTTAAAGATAGAATTCCTAGTTTATTTGAATTCAAACTCTTTCCATTTTAGATGTTAAATATTTTAGTTGTTAAAAATCAGTGTTACATATCAGATATTTGATGTTCAATGACTCAGATGTAGTTTAGAGGACAAAGTGGGAGTGAAAAATGACATGCTTCTCCTTTTTTAAGCTCTTACAAGGGCTTAGTATGTGGCTCTGGACAAAGAGTTTAGCATAAGGAGCCTCACTCAGTTTTATCTTCAATGACTTAATGAGTATTCCCCTTGAGTTGCATAATAAATATGATAAGTAAATATAGGCATATAACCATTGCATTAAAATAATGCCTCAAGAACAGCAAGAACAACCAAACATCTCTGCAATGCGTTATGGCATATATCATCCTCACCGGGATTTCATTCTTAAGACTTTTCCTTAGAAAAGTGTCTATGTTTACTAAAATCTGCAAAATGCATACCTAGCAATAGCACCTTTATTATTTTCCTAGGGTTGAGAGTTGTTGTAAAAAAGTACCACAAACTGGGTGGCTTAAACCAACAGAAATGTATTGTCTCACAGTACTGGAGGCTAGGCTAGAAGTTCAAAATCAAGGTGTTAGCAAGGCTATGCTCCTCCTGAAATCTACAAAGGAATGAATCCTTTCTTGCCTCCTTCTAACTTCTGGTGGTTTGCCAGCCATCCCTGATGTTCCTTGATTTGCAGCTACATAACTCTAATCTCTGTCTTCACATCGCTATATGTATAAGGACACTGGTTATACCAGATTAAGAGCCCATCTTACACTAGGATGACCTCATTTTAACTTTACCAATTCCATCTGCAATGACTCTATTTCCAATGAGGTCACAAGGTGAGGTACTGGGAATTAAGACTTCAACTTATCTTATTGGGGGGGGGGGGGCGGGGAGGGAAACACAATACAACCCGCAGCAGTACCCAAAAGTACAATGGCAAAGATCTCACAATGCTGTTAATTTGCAGACCTTTTTATGAAATTTAAGGCTTCCAATTCTTAAAATGAGTGATATGTGAGCATGTTAACTATGTAATAACAGAGTACAATGACAAAAGGGCATGTTTAAAATTGACATACTTGAAAAAGTTTAAAAAATCCCTCTTTGTATAGTTTATTTCCTACATTTTAAAGAACCCCTGTGACATATCAAACACAGAGAATTCACAAATATGCCTACAAAAGGCACTTATAGTCATGTCAATTTTTAAAAAATTTCTTACCCAAGAATATGTTGTTATTGTTTTTTTTAATTAATTTTAGAGAAAGAGGAAGGATGAGGGAGAGTGAGAGAGAGAAACATTGATTGGTTGCCTCCTGTACACACCCTGACCTGGGATCGAACCCAAAACCTAGGTATGTGCTCTGACTGGGAATCCAACCTTTCAGTGTATGGGACAAAACTCCAACCAACTGAGCCACATTGGCCATAGCTGTGTGTTTAAAGATACTGGGATGTATCCAATTAGAGACAAAAGCTTGAGAGAATTTATTCTGAAAAAAAACACATACACACATAATTATAGAGCATACGTATTGTTTATTTCCCAATCCCCTGGCTAGAGCAGAGGAAAATGGTGGTTGAAATATACAGACTGGTCAGCAAATTTTTTGAAATTTTTTGAAAGCACCTGAAATGTAAAAAAAAGAAAAAAAAAAGTCTTGAGAGCAAGATAACTGTAGAGGAATGAAACCAAAAAGTCCATAGTGTCTGGTGACAGAAGATAAACTGTGCATGGTGAGGGCAAATTCTGTGGGGCCTGGTAACAAAGCAGGAAGAGGTCAGAAAAGAATCAACTTTTGAAAGATAAAAGAAGCATGGGTCAAGATATATAATTTTGCTGCTTTTTAAGCTGAATACATTTTCCAGTTGCATGAAACACAGCATTAGAAAGCTGAAGCCTCAGGGATTTGGAGTGTCAAAAGTGAAATCCTAAGGATATGCCACAGAAGCTTTATTTAGAGAAAATTCCTAGAAGTGAAGAAACTATAGAAAGGGTGAACCCTAAATCCTATATAATAAAAGCCTAATATGCTGAGTGTTTGACCTTTCGACCAGTCGCTATGATGTGCACTGACCACCAGGGGGCAGACACTCTGACCAGTAGGTTAGCTTGCTGCTGGGGTCCAGTTGGGGTTCAGATAAATAAAGTACCAGAAAAATTATATTACAAATAATGAAAAGTAAGATGTTTAAGTTATATAAACGTATGCCTTTCTCTAAATCTCTTTAAAAGAAAAATGATTGTTTAAAGCAAAAAAACCCACACAACTTATTGATGAGTTCATACTGTATGTAAATGGAAATGCAATGTATGACAACAATAGCTAAAAAGTTAAATATAGTGTTGAAAAATTAACAATATTAAATTGAAAATGAATATTATAATTCCTAAGCAATCATAGGGTAAAATTCAGAGAGATATAACTAGTAAGACAATAAATACATTAAAACAAAAATTTGAAAACATCTGATTAACACAAAAGAAAGGAGAAGTTAATAAAAATAAAGTACTTCTATAGGAAAAAAGAGGAGACTTAATAATGAAAAAGGTAAATACAACAATAACCTATAACAACTATACTATAAATGCATTTACACCTAATAAAGATTCAAAATACATGGAGCAAAATCCAAGCAAAACTAAAAGGAGAAATAGAAAAATCTATCATGAATGAAGACTTTATCTGACTCTCAGTAACTGATGAAGCAAACAAAAAACCAGAAGGAAACGATAAGATCAGAAGGACACTACTAATCTAAATGGTAATTATAGAACACTACTGTAGAATACACATTCTTTTAATAAATATTTGAAATTTTCACCAAAGTAAGCCATATGTTAGGATATACATTTAAAATTGTATTAAGTTCCCTGACCAGAAGGGAACTAAACTAGAAATCAGCAAAAACAATATATGCAGAAAAGATCCAAATATCTAAAAATTAAACACACTTAAAAAATAGGAAAAGAAGCAATAAAAAAATTAAAATTATTTAGAATAAAATAATAATAATAAATAAAAGTAATTAAATTTCTGTGAGATATGGCTAATGTGGTAGTTAGGAGGAAATTTATAGCTTTAAAAATACATATTAAGAAAAAAAGGAAAAGCTCAAATCAATTATGTAAGCTTCTAGAGGGGACCCCCAAAGATTTTATTCATTAATCCCTAGAACCTATAAAAACAGGGTGGGCAAAGGTAGGTTTACATGTTCACATGAAAAATAATACAATCATTTATAAATAATAATACAAGATTAAACTGTTTCATGTATTCACAACTGTAAACCTACTTTGACCCACCCTATATGTGACTTTAGATGGCACATGTGAATAATAGTATGAAACTTGGAAAGGGGAGATTATCTTGAACTATCTAGGTCAGCCCAGTCTCATTACACTGGGTCCCTAAAAGTGAAGAATCTTTTCCAGTTAGGTTAGGAGGTGAGATAGAAGAAGAAGGAAGGGAGATTTGAAGTGTAAGATGGGCCTGACCCATAATTGCTGGCTTGGAGATTGAGAAAGGAACCCATAAGCTAAAGAATGTGAATGATTTTTAGAAGCTGGAAATGACTGTCCATTATAACCAACAAAGAAATGGGAATCTCAGTCCTACAACAAGGAATTCAGTTTTGCCAACAATCCAAATGAATGAGAAAATGGATCCTCCTCTAGAGTGTCCTGAAATAAATGTGGCTCTGTGGACACTTTGACTTGAGTTTTGTGAGATTGGTGTCAGACTTATAATAAACTATCCTATATAATAAAAGCCTAATATGCTAAGTGTCTAGTCATCCGGTGACAAGTCGACTGTTCAACCAAGCATAATATGCTAATGATATGCTAGGCCACTCAACCACTCGCTATGACATGCCCTACCACCAGGGGGCAGACAGTAAATCAGTTGACCAGTCACTATTATGTGCACTGACCACCAGGGAAGACACTGCAACCGGTAGGTTAGCTTGCTGCTGGGGTCCAGCTGATCAGGACTGAGCAAGATGAGCTGGACACACCCTGGAGCCCTCCTGCAGTCCCTCTCTGGCTCCGATCATGCAATGGTGGGGTGCCTCGGCCTGGACGGTGCCCTCTTGCAATCCGGAACCCCTCGGGCAATGTCAGAGAGCTGGTTTCAGCCCGATCCTGCAGGCCACTCTTCTCAGGAGGACACCAGATGCAGGGCTCATGGCTGCTGAGCACTACTGTGGTGGCGCGAGCCTCTCCTGATTGGGACTGATTGGGTGCAAGCCCGTGGCAGGCACTGTAGAGCCAGGATGAGTGTGAGTGGCAGGTAGGAGCTGCAGGTGGCATTGGACTGCGGGTTTTGGTCCGATGCCCGCAGGCCACCAAGGGACCTACCTGTGCACGAATTTGTGCACTGGGCCTCTAGTCTATAATAATAAAAGTGTAATATGCTAATTAGACCAGATGAGCTTCTGGATAAAGCCGGGGCTGTGAGAGAAGCCCAGGTCCCGGGTGCCTGCCAGCAGCTGGAGGGAAGCCTGGTCCTGGGTGCCAGAGGGAAGCTGGTGCCAGCAGCTGGGCAAAGGAAGGCCTACTCTTGCACGAATTTTATGCATCGGGCCGCTAATAAAGAAATAAACTTATATTGTTTAAAACACTATGTTTGTGGCAATTTGCTATAGTAGAAGTAGAAAACTAATAGATTGATGTTTTTAAAGATATAGAAAAGAGAAAGTACTAATATTAAGAAAAAGTAGATACTACCACAGATCCTACAACATTCAGAGGATAAGGGGACATGAACATTTTATGTAACTAGAGGCCCAGTGCACAAAATCATGCACGGGTAGGGTCCCCAGGCCTACCCTGTGATCAGTGCCATCTTCTGTCCGCTTGCCAATCCCCAGTCCCATCCCGCTGCCACCCACCCGGTTCCCCATGGTTCCCCATTCACCGTGCTGTGATTGGAGCTTGCAGGCCGGGGGGAGGGACCGAGAGGTGGTCAATGCACCTCATAGTGACTGGTCAAGTGGTCATTCCGGTTGTTACACCGTTATGGTTGCTGGGCTTTTATTATATAGGATTGTGATAACTCAAATGAAATATACAAATATCTTTAAATAACATAAATTACCAAAGCTAATATAAAAGGAAACAGAAAATTTAAATAAATGAAATTGAATTTGTAACTAAAAGTCTTTCTACAAAGAAAACTTCAGGCCCAGATAGCTATAGTCTATCATACATTTAAGACAAAAACTACTAATTCTACACAAAATCTTCCATAAAATAAAGGAGGAAGAAATATTTCCAAACCTAATTTATGAGATCAGTATTACTCTGAGAGCACACTAGACAAAGACATTACAAGAAAATAAAGGTGCCAACTAGTATCCCTCATATACAGAAACACAAAAATCCTCAATAAAATATTAGCAAATCAAATCCTCAGTATATAAAATGACAATACCCTTTTATTGTACAAACTCTTGGCAAACTAGAAATAGAAAGGAACTTTCTTATGTGATCCAGGGTATACATAAAAAGCCTTCAATTAAAACCATATTCTGGAAAGAAAAAACTGAATGTGTTCTCCCCTAAAATTGAAAATAACTCAAATATGTTCATGCTACTTCTATTCGATATTTTACTGCAAACCTAGCTATTTTAATCAGTTAAGAAAATAAATAAAATAAATACAGATTAGAAAAGATGAGTGGTTTTGATCAAAGAGTTGAGAGGGTATTTGTAAAATCCTAAGAAATATATATGTAAAAAACACCCACCAAAACTAATAAGTGCATTTGTTAAAATATCTATATAGGAGGTGTGTATACAAAAACCTATAATATTTACATATAATAGCAACAAAAGTTTGAAGATGAAATAAAAAACACAATTCTGCTTAATTAACATCCCAAAAATCACATATTCAGGAATACATTTAACAAAAATATTACACATATTTAAGAATAAATTTAACAAAAATACTCAAAATTACAACCCATTTCTAAGGCTAAAGAATAAATAAATGAAGATCAACTAATAAATGTTTATAGACTGAAGACTCGATTTAGTTAAAATGTCAGTTTTATAAATTGAACTATATATTTAATGCAATTCGAATAAAAATTTCAGCAGTCTTTTTATTTGGCAAAAAATGCAAGGTAATTCTAACATTTATATGGAAATGAAAACAACTTAGAATAACCAAGGAAATTTTGAAAAAGAAAAACAAAATTGGAGAACTTACTCTACATGTTTTCAAGATTACTAGCTAGGGTAATCAGTCAGTACAGTGCAGTGAAAACATAGATAAGTAACTAAATAGTACAGAATAGAGATTCTAGAAAATGACCAACATATATATGATCAAGTGATTTTGGTAAATGGTCCAATGTAATTAAATGAGGGACACAGTAAGTTTTCCAGTAATGATGCTGAAGTAATTGGTTATTAGTATAAAAAAATAAAACATTTTTATTTCATACCAAAGATAGCAATTATAATAAAAACTAAAATTATAAAACTTATAGAGGAAAACATGGGTAAAACAATCTTTGTTATTTTCTTTTTTTGAGAGAACACAAAACGTATGAACCATAAAAAAATATGCAAAGAACTACAACTCAATAAAAAGAGAACACACAGTACAACAAAAAGGGGACAAAAAATTTGGACACTTCACAGTAAACGAATGGATATCTGAAATGATGCTCCATCATTCCTTCTCAGGAGAATGCTGATTAAAACCACAGTGAGATATCACCACATACCCATTAGAATGTTAGCAAAGATGTGCAGCAATTGAAACTCTCTTGTATTCCTTTTACACACTTTGAAAAACTGCTTGGTTTTTCCTAATAAAGTCAATATACACCTATCATAAGACTTAGCATTTTCACTTTTAGGTATTTACCTGAGAGAAACAAACACCTATGGCCACATAAAGATTTGAATATAAAGGTTCGTACAACTTTGCTCGTAAGTCCCAATGGAAACTACTCAGATGTGAATAGATAAACAAATTATGGCATATCCACACAATGGAATGTCACTCAGCAATAAAAGATCTACTGATGTACATAACATATAAATCTCAAAGGCATTATTTTAAATGAAAGATGCCAGACAAAAAAGAGTATATATTGTATGATTGCATTTACACATAAGTTTATAAAATGCAAAATTAATCTATTCTGACAGCAAATAAGTGGTTGCCTAAAGGCAATGTGTGAAGGATAGGCTTGACTGCAATCCTATGGGTGGAATGTCTGTACCTTATTGCTGTAGTGCTTTCAAGGGTGGACATGCTAATGAAAGCTCATCAAACGGTACACTTATGGGTATAGCATATTGTATGTAAATTACAAATCAATTTAATTGATTAAAGCCCCTTCCAAATATCTTTCAAAATTAGGGCAGATTTTTTTTTATTCACTCTCAACCCCTCATTAAATAGGTCAGATAAATAATAGGCCCAGCATAATAAAAATATCAAGAAGTATCTCTTTACCAGAAAAGCATGTCATCACACCCTTATTTTCTTATAATAACCTTTACAGAAGATGACTATTTAGAGAGTATTGTCTCTCTTTAACATAGTCTTTAAAACAAAGTGCTGTTTTTACATAGAAATATTATAGAATCAGAGATGAACAAAAGAACATTTGTTCATTTCTCCATGCCCTGCTCATATCCTGTAACTAGTAGATTCTCAGGAATGCTAAATGTATTGCTCAAATGCTACTTTAAAAAATACATAGAGTGTGGTGAAAACCTTGGGGAGGTAGAGGCTTGGCAGAGAGGGGTAAAGGGAAGAAAAACAATGGGGGAAGGGGGATGCCTGTAATATGTCAACAATAAAAAAATATATATAAATACATAGAAAATGACACATTGTACGATGTGGTTATAAAAACTTTAGTAAAATGTTTCCCAATTCCTCTGAATGTTATTTTGTTTCAGATAACTATCACTTGTTAGATCAGCTCATGACTATTCAAGTCAACTAGTTCCCTAAGAAAGTCTTCCAGAAATCTGAGTGAAGCCAGAGTTACAGGTTAAGAAACATCTAACTTATTCCAGATGAGCTAACCCACAATCTAGTAGATTTTTTACACAAATAGAACATCAGAAATCTTTCCATACTGTCCTCACTTGCCATCTCTTTTATGAAATCCACTCCTTGCATCTTATCACCTCTGATTTTATCATGTGTTCACTGCCTCTATGTCTTCATCAGCACGGGTGAATGTGGCTGTAGTACAGGGTGTCTTACAAATCAGGCAAGAGAGTTAAGGCGATATACAGGCCTTGGTATATGTTGGCCCTGGACACCTCTGCATTATGCTGGTTGTCCAATGGTAATTATTAATATTATCACTTTTCACTCTCAAAAGTGCTCTGATTTAAATGAAAAATTATACACTCACTCTAACGTAGACCTTAAAGACCTTTATAAGTCAGACTTTTACTCTATGATGGAAAGCATTGGAGATATTTTTGTAAAATATAAGTTTAATTAAAATCATGTATTTAAATAAGTTGGTAGTGCATGGATATTTTCAATTTTAAAGGTGCAAAAGAATATAGAAGTGTATAGAGTAAATGCAAGCCCTTTCTCTCACCCCTGAGCACCAGGAATCCCATTTCCCTTCCTCCAAGCAACCATTGCTATTAGTATCTATGTATCTTTTTTTTTATTACATTTTTTTAATTCTTTATTGTTTGAAGTATTACATATGTCTCCTTTTAACCCCATTACCTCTTCCCGGCTGTTCCCCACCCCTCCCCACCACCACGTGCCCTCACTTCCCTAGTGTCTGTGTCCATTGGTTATGCTTATATGCATGCATACAAGTCCTTTGGTTGATCTCTTACAGCTACCTCCCCCCATTGCCTTCCCTCTGAGGTTGGATGATCTGTTCAATGCTTCTATGTCCCTGGATCTATTTTTGTTCATGAGTTTATGTTGTTCATTATATTCCACAAATGAGTGAGATCACATGATATTTATCTTTTTCTGACTGGCTTATTTTTCTTAGCATAATGCTCTCCAGGTCCATCCATGCTGCTGCAAATGATAAGAGTTCCTTCTTTTTTTTTTAGCAGCATAGTATTTCATTGTGTACATGTACCACCATTTTTTAATCCATTCTCCTGCTGATGGACACTTAGGTTGTTTCCAAATCTTAGCTATGGTAAATTGTGCTGCTATGAACATAGGGGTACATATGTCCTTTCTGACTGGTGTTTCTGATTTCTTGGGATATATTCCTAGAAGTGGAATCATTGGGTCAAATGGGAGTCTAGGTATCTTTATGTCAGTGTTTTGACTAGAGGAGTGACATAATCTGACTTCTATTTCTAATGGACCACTCAGGGTGCTGTATTAAAAAGAGGTTGGGGCAATCCCTTCACCTTTTTCATCCAGCCCCCCAAACCCCTTACCCTCTGACAGCAGTCTGTTCCATGTAACCATGTCTCTGATTCTATTTTGTTCATCAATTTATTTTATTCATTATATTTCACATCTAAGTGAGGTCTTACAGTATCTGTCTTTCTCTGACGGGCTTATTTCACTTAAGATAATAATCTCCAGGTCCATCCATGTTGTTGCAAAAGGTAAGATTTCCTATTTTATTTTATTCTACTAGAGGCCCGGTACACAAAACTTTGTGCACTGGCAGGGGAGAGGGGGTGGGGGCGGTGTCCTTCAGCCCCACTTGTGCCCTCTCATAGTCTGGGACCCCTCAGGAGATAACCACCTGCTGGCTTAGGCCCGCTCCCCGGGTGGCAGATGGCAGGCTCGATCCCTCGGTGCCTGCCCCGCCTCCCAGGGTCGCGCACACAGCAGGGCCAATCCGGGGGTTGGGGCGCCTCCCCGGGTCGGGTCACACACAGGATGCCCAGGTGGGCCAGCCAATCACTGCTGCCCCACCTGGCCACCCTGGGTCGGGTCACACACAGACACCCGCCGCCCCGGGTCGCAGATAGCAGGCCTGGATGGCGGCAGGGCAGGTGGGATGGCGCTGTCCCGCCCACCGCCCCAGGTTGCAAATAGCAGGCCCAGATGGCAGTGGGGCAGGTAGGATGGTGCTGTCCCACCCTGCCTGCAGTATGCAAATTAGCCTCCATCTTTGTTGGTGGTTAATTTGCATATCGTGCTGATTAGCCAATGGGAGGCGTAGCAAAGGTACGGTCAATTACCATGTTTGTCTATTATTAGATAGGATTGTGAAAATGTACCACAGTTTTTCTGTCCACATGTATTACACATAGACACAGACAATAGTGTGGTGATAGCCAGAGGGGAAGGGGGTTGGAGGATAAGTGGAGGAGGCAAAGGGGTTAGGGAATGGGAATGGAAAGATACTTTGCTTGGGGTGATGGGCGCACAATGCAGTGTGCAGATAATGTTTTGTTGAGTTGTACACTTGAAACCTGTATGGTTTTGTAAACCAATGTCACACCAATAAATTAAATTTTTAAAAAAGATGCTGAGGTAGAAGCATGGGGAGTGTTAGGAAGTCATTACAATAATCTAGGCAAGCAAAGAACTTCTTTAAAGTTGCTACCCAAATGCATGAGGGAATAGAAATATGTATTTTTTTAACTTTAGAAATAATGTACATCTATACTTTTGGGTTAGAACATCTTTCCCTACTCCCAACCATCAGTATTTGAATTTTTCCTTAATAGTATTTAATACCACTCATAACTATAAATTTTGTGGTCATTTGTTTAAAATTGTCTTACAGTTTAAGCTTCTTGAGGACAGGAACCATGTCTTTTTCTTTAATGAGGGTATATCAGTGCCTTTTATAGAACTGACACTTGAGAACAAATTTTGAATGAATAAATAAATGAACCAATGAAGAAATCACAAGTCCTTCAGTCTTGCTGGTCTTCTGACAGAAAAAATCTAAGAGCAACTAATGTCTCCTCTACATCCTCCCATCGACCTGGGATTCTTAAAGATTAATTAATATGTGAGTGGGATTAAAGAAAAAGATGTAAACTAGTTTCTCATATGCATAGAATAAAAGGAAACCAGGGAGGCAAGGTTAGGAGATACAGTATAACTAAGCAGTTTTATATTTACTCAAATAATTATATATATATAT
>NW_005871500.1:69758-76645 GCF_000147115.1 Myotis lucifugus
ACCCCCCCCCCAGCATGAATTTTATGCACCAGGCCTCTAGTCAAATTATAATATTGTTTACCTGGAATTTATATAATGTTACTAACCAATTTATATCTATACTAATAAAAGAGTAATATGCTAATTAGACCAGGAGACCTTCCGGACGTCCTTCCAGACAAAGCCATGGTGGCAGGGCCAAGGCAGAGGTGGTTGGGGTGATCAGGTCAGAAGGGGTGGTCAGTTGGGGGCAAATAGGCCAGCAGAGGGGTGGCAGTTGGAGGCGAGCAGGCCAGCGGGGGAGGGGGGGGGTAATGGCAGTTGGGAGCAAGAAGGCCAGCATGCAGAGTGCTTAGGGGCGATCAGGCAGGCAGGCAGATGAGCGGTTAGGAGCCAGTGGTCCTGGATTGCGAGAGGGATGTATGACTGTCAGTTTAGGCCCGATCCTTGTGGGGTCCCAGATTGAAGCAGGTGCAGGCTGTGCGGAGGCGTACCCCACTGCCCTGTGCACTAATTTCGTGCACTGGGCCACTAGTCGATACTAATAAAAGGTTAATATGCAAATTGGTCCCGACATCCTCACAGTCATGACCAGATATGCTAATTAGTCACGACCAGTATGCAAATTGACCATCACTCCAACACACAAGATGGCCGCCCCCATGTGGCCATAAGATGGCTGCTACAGCCTTAACTGGTTTGGCTCAGTGGATAGAGCGTCGGCCTGCAGACTGAAGGGTCCCAGGTTTGATTCCTTCCGGTCAAGGGCATGTACCTTGGTTGCGGGCACATCCCCAATAGGGAGTGTGCAGGAGGCACCTGAATCAATGTTTCTCTCTCTCATTGATGTTTCTAACTCTCTCCCTCTCCCTTCTTCTCTCTAAAAAATCAATAAAATATATATATTTTTTTAAGAAAATATGGTTGCCACAAGATGGCCTGCAGGGGAGGGCAGTTGTGGGGCGACCAGGCAAGCAGGGGAGGGCAGTTAGGGGCGACCAGGCCAGCAGGATAGGGCAGTTGGGGGTTACTGGGCCTGCAGGGGAGGGCAGTTGGAGGCGATCGGGCCAGCAGGGGAACAGTTAGGCATCAATCAGGCTGGCAGGGGAGTGGTTACAGGGTGATCAAGCTGGCAGGCAGAAGCGGTTAGGGGCAATCAGGCAGGCTGGCAGGCGAGCAATTGGGAGCCAGCAGTCCTGGATTGTGAGAGGGATGTTCAACTAAACGGGCAGTCAGACATCCCTCGAGGGGTTCCAGATTAAAGAGTGTGCAGGCTGGGCTGAGGGACAACCCCCTCCAGTGCACAAATTTTGTGCACCGGGCTTCTAGTATATATATATATAGCTAATATATGCAAAGTGTCCCCTCGGGAGTTCGAGCGGGAGATTGGGAGTGCAACTGCTTGCTATGATGTGTGCTGAACACCAGGGGCAGTGTGGAACATGGTGGGCGACCAGCGGTGATGGCGGAGTGCTGAGGGAGTGAGGGAAAGAGGAGGCAGGGAGGCTGGGAGGCAGGGAACCTGATTTAGTCCTGATTGCTGGCCAGGCTTAGGGACCCTACCTGTGCACAAATTTCATTCACCAGGCCTCTAGTGTTACATAAATTAAAAAAGAAAAGCATTGCTATATATTTTAGTTTTAAGGAGAGAGAGATTATTTTTATTTTCTTGGGTCACATGTGGAAGCATTTTCATTCTTTATATACATTATTGTTCTATTGCAATGTTTCTCTCTGGTCTTGTGCGCATGACCACATCAGCACAGAGAGAATAGGTAGTGAAATCAAGGACTGGCATAAGCACATATCAACTCTGCACAAATGCAGAGGCTAGGACTTGTAGTTCATTCATTGATAATTCCCTTGTACTTTGTTTAAACCACTAAGCCACATAAGTAACATACTCTTTATCTTCCTTTAAAGTCACCCATGTTCAGCTAGATGGAATAAAAACATTTCACTGTTGGATGGGGCCACTTCCTCTTTGTAAAGATGAGGAGACAGAGGCCTAAGAAGATTAGGCAACATATCCGTGGATAATTAAGGATTAGGATGGATATATACTGATATTGAAGCAAATGCCTCTTGCTTCTTTTCTTTTATATTAAAAAAAATACAGATACTAAGACTCTTTGTACAATAATATTTTTTTAAAAAACACAATAGAAAATACATATGCCATTGAAAAAGAACTGAAGCAAAGGTGCGAAGTAAAGAATATGCCAGTTCTGAGAGGTTAGAAGCAATATGTTTTGATTTCTCATGATCCAGAGAGCCTAAAACAATACTATGTTCATCATGGGCTACTTAATCAAAGCACACTTTCTAATTTACCAGTTGAATATCTACTACATGGTCATTCTCTTGATGGGCAATATATGGCTTTTTCATTTTTCAATTTCCCATTGGTTACCATGATTGACACTCAGTATACATTTATAATAAATTGAGCAAATATTCAGTGTCATATTTTCAGAAAGCACTACTTGTATTTTTATGGTGACTTTGTATTTTCATTCTGGCATCATGTGCAATTTTGTCTGTTTGTATGTCTGTGTAAAATAACAGTGTTTACTCTCTCCATCAGGTATACTCCATTTCAACACCTGTGCAATTAGAAGGTGAAAACTAGTCCCCAACGCCACAAGGGCTAAATGACAAATGCAGAACTACTGTGAAAGAATTTTGCTCTTCAGATTGTAATGTCATAGCACTTCAGCGAGGGAAGAAGAAACGATAATCTGATATTCTTTATGCTTAGATATCAGAATCTGCGGTTATTCCTGGTTCCTTTTCTATTGAAAAAATAGGGTAAAATCTAACTAAAGTAACTTGGGTGTTATTCAATATTTATTAATGGGGAAAGGATATAACTGCAGCAATCTATAGTATTATGGATTGATTACTGGTTCAAATGACAGAGTCCCACAGTGAAACCCATAATTTCACATTACATTCCGTCAGAGATGATGGCAGTTCTTCACATATAATGGTATTGCCAGCCCGGAATCTTGTTACCACTCCTGGTTTGAGAGGTTCTGATTATCCTCACTCATTCTTGTTTTGAATCAGGAAGACACCCTCCCCCAAAGGTTTATTGGCCTTTATTCTTCACACATGAGATTTTGGTCAATTAGAAACTGAGTAGAACATTTAAGAGTTTAAGTAGAAAGGTAAAATTGGAATGAATCTTTAAAAAATTAAAGCAACGTGCTGTGATTTGACTTGCATTTAGCTCTTTGTAGCTATTTCTAGTCACTGATTCTATGGAAAGTAGCTTCAGAGTTACTTGCTTGTTACTGGGCAACCATTTATTCCAATTATAACTGAAATGTCCCTAGTAGACAGTTACTGGTAGATAAAAACAGATTTTAAAAAATGAACTATTAAATCCATAGTATTATCTCTTGTTGTATGAGACAGAAATTATTCTAACAATTGACACTTTCTAATGTTCCAAGGTCTTTTCAGACATTTAAAGCGATCTGGGAGCATTGGTGAGGACTCAGGGGAGGAGAGCACAGTTCAGAGCTGTTAAGTGTAAAAATGACACAATTAGAATAGCTACAGAGTCTAGCAGTCAGATTTTACCAGTGTATGGAATGCCACATTCTCGATCAGATGCAAATGGCATCCAATCTTCCCACATTCACAGGAGGCTTTTTCTTCAGAAAACATTGCTAATGGAAAATTGGTAACTGCATTTTTTTATGCTCTCCCATTACATTTTTAATTATCTATTAAAAACCAACACCAAACTAACATAGTTTATAAACACTGGAGAACAACAGAAAATATCCCTTGACATTTTATGTGTTTTTAAAGGCAGAGAGAGAGAGAGAGAGAGAGAGAGAGAGAGAGAGAAAATATGAATCTTTGTTCCCAAGGTTCATTTCTTAAATCTATTTTTATTTATTTAAGAGAAGGGAGAGGGAGAGAGAGATTGAAACATCAATGCTGAGAGAGAATCATTGATCAGCTGCCTCCTACTGGGGACTGAGCCTGCAACCCAGGCATATGCCTTGACCGGGAATCTAATTGTGACCTGGTTCATAAGTCTACATTGGCCAGGCTGTTCCTAAGATTCTTGACACAAATCCAAGCAAACTTATTGACAAGTCTAAATCTTTCCATGTGTCTACTAGCTTATGAAGCAAGAATCTGGGTAATCTCAAAAAAAAGTTTGCCACATGGATATATTCTCAAATGACATGTTTGGTTTGCAAGAACGAGAAGATTCCTGTTTTCTTCTTTATAATATTATAATGCAGTCAAAAATTCACTGACCATAGATGCAAATTGACATCAACAAAATTTACATGCACAAAAGGAATAGATGGTAAGAGATTTAACCTGCTGAACTTTATCTCATAGTCAACAGTCATGCTTTTTTAAGTGTTTCTTAAATGGCTTGATCAGCTTTAAGAGTAGTGAAAATAGCTAGTTTCTGAAAATTTACACCATCTAGCTTCAGTTTCTCCTCATAACAGAAATACAGGCACGAACACTGTCAGTACCGGCGCCAAGCAGAGTGTACAGAAATACTTGTTGGATTTAATTGGGTTGAATTAAAATTAGTCCTTTTAAAGAATAAAGTTCGTATCTCAAGTTCAAAGCCCCTAATGATCTAGGTTCTCCACAGCTGACTGTCTAATCAACTCCCGGCTAGTTCCAGATGAAAGGTATTAAAATACCTTTACTCAGCACTCACTTTAGTCTGTTTCATTATCTGTACTCAGGAAGTCTTGGACAATACAGTGTAACTTAAAAAAAGTTCCATCATTACACTTCCCGTTTGATAAGTAAACAACAAAACAGTTATGGTCTCTCATACACCTATTAAAACCCATAACACCCCTGCAAGGAAGTAACTTGGACAACTCAAGAATTCTCCCTGACAGGACACTGAAACGACAACCCTAAAAGATCAACAAATTGCCACAGTGTGACAATCTTAGCCCTGTTGCAACTGGGCAGCTAGTCAATTCGCAGAGAGAAGCATCATCGGGGGACACAGGAATGCTGTTATCACCCATTATAAGTATGACGCGAAGGTCACATATCAGGCAATTACACCTTTTCATTACATGCTAACCCCTCACGGCAGGGAAGCCACGCTTATGACTGCATTAGACAGACAAAGCCTTCAGCTCTTTTAAAAAAATAAAAAGCAAAAAGCAAAAGAAAAGATTTTTAAAAATTAAATTCGTTTTCTTACCAGCACGTTGCAGCACCAACTCGCTCACAGGAATGTTGCCTTTACAGGTTTCTCTTTTAATTATCCTGGAAGCAGGGGTGGGGGGAAAGTAAAGAAGAAGAAGCAGGGTGGTTAAATTAGCGTGCTGGAATCTTTTCAGTTTGTCGCAGAGTAGAAAAATAAAAAAGGGGAAAAAAGGCTCAGTAATTTAAATTTGCTCTCAGTTCAGTCTGCATCGTTGGGTCCCGCCCCTTCTTCCTGCTGGGTTCCACTACCTGCAAGCCTGGAATTGACAGCTACTGTGCAAACAAAAAAAGGCAACAAGCATGCTGGGACCATTCTGTCTGCAGCTTGGGTCTCACTTGTCCTGAAAACTAAAAATCATCAGTGGAAAGGTATTCTACATTTTCTATTTGAAGCATCTGCATGTAATTCCCTTCCATTTTAATTGATTCACCACAGCTCGTGGTAATGGGGTCTGATTAGTGGTTGGGTGTTTTTCCTTTTGTTTTTGTCTTTTTCTAAAGCTGAATAATAATTATAGTTATTATTATTATTTGTATTTTTGCTATTGTTACCTGCTTGCTGCTGTCCTTTGCATTCCTTACTGTCCTGTCCTCTCCCCCAAGACACATTCTCTCCTGACTTTTCCTTTAATTCATAAACATTGAAATTTCCAGGAATGATGGGAATGTCAATATTACCAGCGCTTTTACTTCTCCTTTGATATCTCTTTTTTGAGCATGTAGTGTTGAGAATTATTCAAGGGATAGAGGGCCTAGAAAGAAGATTCCATAATACCAGAAACTTCCCAGAAGGATCAAATATTAATGCACATAGCCTTTGCAACCAAATCCAAAGTGTTCATTTTCATATTTATGATTTGGAGAAAGATCTAAAAATCATATAGATAAATGTGGTCTACTTTGCCAATTTAACTTCAGGTGAGTCCAATAGAAAACCACTTTAATTTTAGCAACAAATGTAAAACTGTTCCTTAATGTGCAGCACACCATACAGCCCACCCTTCTGTCAGAATGTAAATCGCTTACCCAGAATTTACCACGAGTTTTTTTGGTTATTTTCTAAACATTCATTTCAGGTGAGGCTGTTATAGACTACATTGGTACTGAAGTTATTTCAAGCGTGCATGTAGTATGCGTTATCTATAGGTTTGCCTCCTGATCTGAAGCACTGATTCTGTAATGGTACAAAGCATTGGTTCTCCTATTAAGATTTGAATTTTTGCTAGATCCTTCTATTGCTTTATCATGAGTTCCATGCTGATGGATGTTTCCTGTCACTTAGTTGGGGGTTGGGATGATTGGCGAGTAAAAGACAAAATGCACATGGTTCTTTGCAACGGAAGAAATCATGAAAGTTACTCTTATTGACACAACAGCATTTAATCTACTTTTGTCTCTTAGTTTTTATATTTTTTTTAAAATTTTCTTATCCCTACCTCAAGCCATTTAAATGAACTTCACTATTTCTGCATAACTTGTAGAACCCTGAAAATCGAGAATGGGTATGACTTAACGGACTTTAATGAACTTTATAAATATATTTAGAATCTCCTATTTTACAGGTTAGATCAGTGGGTTGGCAACTGCGGCTTGTGAGCCACATGCGGCTCTTTGGCCGCTTGAGTGTGGCTCTTTCGACCAAATTACCGACTTCTGTGCATGGGCACGAAGTTTCAATCGCACTG
>NW_005871500.1:76745-78843 GCF_000147115.1 Myotis lucifugus
CCATGGCTTTGTCAGAAGGAGGACCGACACTGGAAGACGTCTGTCAGCGTCTATTAGCATATACCCTTTTATTAGTATAGATATCAGTATACTCTATTTTTGTGCTCACACCAAAAATCTACTTTCCATCCATTACCATACATTTTACCCCCTTTCCCATTTCGCCATCTCCCCACCTCCTTTCCTTTCTGGAAACCACCATTCTGTCATATCTGTGAATTTGTTTTGTTTATTTGTTATCTTTTTTAATCTATATTTTTAATGATTTCAGAGAGGAAGGGAGAAGGAGAGAGAAACATCAATTATAAAAGAGACCCACCACTGGGTTAGATAAATGAAACAATGTGACTTACTGTCATATGTTACATCTGATATGCTTGACCCAATTTACCTGAGAGGAGGTGAGTTACAGCAAAGTGCCTTTTGTCATATAAGGTAACATATTCATAGGATTCAGGGGTTGGGACATGAACATTGGTGAGGGGGGGGATTTTTTTTTCTTTTTTTAATTTAAGTCAGATTTTTAAAAAGAGAAATTATTAATAATATAAATTAAATATACATGATTTAGTTTCATAAATGGGTAAAAAATTAACAGAGTACCAGATCTCTATGTAGTCATTGAGGTCTCATCATAAAATCAAACCCACTAAAAATTGAAAGAAACACGGAAGCAAATAACAAAAGGACATATTTTTCTTGTATTAAAATCTTTATCTGGATTATTTCTTTTTCTGCAACAAATGCCTTTGTTGGACTCCCACAAACAGCTGTAGGGTAGGGTAGAAATATAAGGTAGGTCAAGTACTCAAGAAGCCGTGTTAACTTCCCAGGTAGTTAGGCAATCAGCTTTAATGAAGCAGTGGTAAATTACACCAATGTACTAATTATGGTACTTTGTCACAGCATAAAATGCAATAAAACCAACACACTCCTTGGCTTGGAAAGTGTGATGTGTATATTTTTCAAAAGATTTAATTGAAAAGAGATTTTATTTTCCTGAAGCATTCTATAATTTCATGTGACATTTTCTCAATACTTTTCTTTTAAAAAAGAGGGCCAGAAAGATATGTAGAGCTGAAAATATGTAGAAGAAAAAATTATAGAGAAGAAAAAATACATAGAGCTAAAAAAAGTGATAATGGTTCTTTTAAACTGGTATCTTACTTTATAGTTACAAATTTTTACGACTAATACTAGAGGCCCAGTGCACAAATTTGTGTGCCAGTGGGGTCTCTCGGCCTGGCCTGTGGAATCGGGTTGAAACCAGCTCTCCGACATCCCCCAAGGGTTCCTAGATTGCAAGAGGGCACAGGCCAGGCCAAGGGACCCCACTGGTTCACAATTGGGGCCTGGGAGGGATGTGGGAAGTTGGCCAGCCTGGAAGGGACCATAGGAGGGCTCCAGGGCATGTCCAACCCGTCTTGCTCAGTCCCAATCAGCTGGACCCAAACAGCAAGTTAACCTACCAGTCAAAGTGTTGGCCCCCTGGTGGTCAGTGCACATCATAGAGACTGGTCAACCAGTTGACTGTCTTCCCCCTGGTGATCAGTGCATGTCATAGCGAGTGGTTAAGCAGCCTTAGCATATCATTAGCACATTACGCTTTGATTGATTGAACGGACGACTGGACGACCAGACACTTAACATATTAGGCTTTTATTATATAGGATGTTAATATTAAATAATTTGGTATCATTGTAACATAACACTTAAATAATATTCTCCCTATATATAAAAGCCTAAGCAACCATTACGACTGAACAACCAGAATGATTGGAATTAGTGGAACGACCAGTCAACCAGTTGCTATGGTGTTCACTGACCGCTAGGAGGCAGACGCTCAACACAGGAGCTGCCTCCAGGTGGTAAGTGTGCTCCTACAGACAACTTCCCATGACCACCTAACCTCCCCCAGTGCCTCCTAAGAGCAGGAAAACCTCCCATGGCCCCTCCCCATCTCTCCCCCAATCTGGCAGGCCCTGATAGGCAGAGCCATCCAGCAGCTGGCAGGCCCCAGCCAGCCTGGCCCCAAGCGAGACTGGGTGAGATAGCCCCAATAGTCCCTGATCTCCGGCCAGGCCTAGGGAACCCACCC
>NW_005871500.1:79805-103411 GCF_000147115.1 Myotis lucifugus
TGGACATCCCCTGAGGTGCCCAGACTGCGAGAGGGCACAGGCTGGACTGATGAACCCCCCTAGTGCACAAATTTTTTGCATTGGGCCTTTAGTATATAATAAAAGGATACTATGCAAATTGACTGAACAGTGGAACAACTAGTCGCTATGACACACACTGACCACCAGGGGACAAACACTCAATGCAGGAGCTGCCCCCTGGTGGTCAGTCAGCTCCCACAGGGGGAGCACTGCTCAGCCAGAAGCCGTAAGCTGGGCTCATGGCTGGCAAGCACAGTGGCAGTGGCAGGAGCCTCTCCACGGCAGCGCTAAGGATGTCTGACTGCCGGCCTAGGCCTGCTCCCAGGCCTAAGCCGGCAATCATACATCCCCCTGGAGTGTGAGAGGGCGCAGGCCTGGCTAGGGACCCCTCCTCTGCTGAGTGCATGAATTTCATGCACAGGGCCTCTAGTTTTAGATACTATACAAATATGCACAGAGCAGCGCATGTTGGTTTATATTCTGAAAATCTGTTTTATTTTTTTTTTAATATTTGTATTGATTTTAGAGAGGAAGAGAAATGGAGAGAGAAATAGAAACATCAGTCATGAGAGATAATTGTTGATTGGCTTTTTTTTTGCAAGCCCCCCACTGGGGATCAAGCCCACAACCCGGGCATGTGCCCTGACCAGGAATCAAACTGTGACTTCCTGGTTAATAGGTTGATGGTCAACAACTGAGCCACAACCGCTGGGCTGAAAATATCTATTTTAAACGAAGAAGAAAAATATTTTTATGGTTCTCATTGCTAATTACAATTAGCAGTATATTAGTCTTAATCAAATAAAAAGTCCTGACACTGAATTTTGGAGAAGGAATAGTCTTTAGTAAATGTTTGTGCTCAGAAAAACTTAACATCAGGGTGGGTAATGCTGGTTGATTTTTTAAGTATAATACATTTTACCTTTTGTGTTATAATTGACAATGAAATATTTTTCAAACTTATTGAATATTTTTAAATTATTTTTATTAGTTTTTGGTAAATGTCTCCCTCATTCTAAATCAACTGTCTTCAGTGTGATTTTATTATTTTGTCTTTGGGTCTGCAAAACACTGACTAATGCATGTTATATTGTGACCCTGATGTCTTAATGACTATAACAGTCAATGAATAATGTTTTTGTTAATTTCAATAGAATTCTGAGAAAATGCTCACATTTATTCTAACACATCGCTGTCATTATTAATCCCTTTAACCTGAATAACCAGAAAAATATCTTACCACTGTCATAAAAATGGTTTACTACTCTTCGGTTATCTTTTGAATAATATTTCTATTGTTAAATTAATTTTATTAAATTTATGAAAAAATTAATTTCAGGTTTTAAAAATACACACACAGCCCTAGCTGGTATGTCTCATGGTTGGAGCATCACCCTGTGTACCAGAAGATGTTGGGTTTGATTCCAGTTCAAGGCACATACTTAGGTTGTAGGTTCTATACCTATAGGGCACATACGGAAGGCAACCAATCGATATTCTCTCTCACATAGATGTCTCTCTTTCTTTCTCTCTCTCTCCCCCTCCCTCTTGCTTCTTCTGCTTCTTCTTCTCTCTCTCTTTCTCTCCCTCTTTAAAATCAATAAAAAATACACACACACATAGGATTCCAGATATTAAGAGATTTTCACAATCATTTTCTTTGGGAACAAGTAAATACAGGGTTGTGGACAGTATAGTCTGGGTATCCTACCTAATAAAGAGGGGGGTATGCTAATTGACCTCATGCTGTTGCAAATATGGCAGCACCCAGAGCCAATAAGGAGGGAATATGCTAATTGACTTTCCCGCCCTCAAAGATAGCGGTGCCCACAGCCAATAAGTAGGGGATATGCTAATTGACTGCCACCCCCTCAAAGATGGTGGCGCCCACAGCCACAAGATGGCCAGCAGGGGAGGGCAGTTGGGGGCGACCAGGCTGGAAAGAGGGAATTTGGGGGTAATCGGGCTGGCAGGGGAGCAGTTTTACTTCCTCATTTACAATTTGGATGCCTTTTATTTATTCTTCTTGTCTGATCACTGTGGCTAGGACTTCCAGTGCTATGTTGAATAAGAGTGGTGAAAGCAGACATCCCTGTCTTGTTCCTGTCTTAGGGGAAATAGTTTTTGTTTTTGCCCATTGAATATGATTTTGGCTGTAGGTTTGTCATATATGGCCTTTATCATGTTGAGACATGCTCCCTCTATTCCCACTTTGCTGAGAGTTTTTATCAAAAATGGGTGTTGGATTTTGTCCAATGCTTTTCTGCATCAATTGATATGATTATGTGATTTTTGTCTTTCAATTTGTTTATGTGATGCATCACATTTATTTGTTTGCAAATATTGTACCATCCTTTCATCCCTGGAATAAATCCCACTTGGTCATGTGTATGATATTTTTAATATATTGCTGGATGCAATTTGCTAATATGTTGTTGAGGATTTTAGCACCTTTGTACATCAGGGATATTGGCCTGCAATTCTCTTTTTTTGTAGTGTCTTTATCTGGTTTTGGAATTAGGATAATGCTGACTTCATAAAAAGAGTTTGGAAGTGTTCCTTCCTCTTCAATTTTTTGAAGTAGTTTGAAGAGTATATGTGTTAGTTCTTCTTTGAATGTTTGGTAATACTCCCCTGGCAAGCCATCGGGACTTGGGCTTTTGCTTGCTCGGAGTTTTTTTTTATTACTGCTCCTATTTTATCAGTTGTTATTGGCCTATTCAGGTTTTCTGATTCCTCCTGATTCAGTTTTGGGAGGTTGTATTTTTCTAGGAATTTTTTCATTACATCCACACTGCCCAGCTTGTTGGCATATAGCTGTTCATAGTATTTTCTTACAATCCTTTGTATTTCTGTGGTGTCAGTGGTTACTTCTCCACTTTTGTTTCTGATTTTATTTATTTATTTGGGTCCTCTCTCTTTGTTTCTTGATGAGTCTGGTTAATGGTTTATCAATTTTGTTTGTCTTTTCAAAGAATAGTTCTCGGTTGCTTTGACTTTTTGTATTTTTTTAGTCTCTTTATTATTTATTTCTGCTCTAATCTTTACTATTTCTTTTCTTCTACTGACTCTGGTTTATTCTTGTTGTTCTCTTTCTATTTCTTTAAGTTGTAGCTGCAGCAATTTTGAGAAAGAAAAACAAATCACTATACCAGATTTGGAGGAATCACTATACCAGATTTCAGGCTATAATACAAAGCCACTGTAATGAAGACAGCCTGGTGCTGGCACAAGAACAGGCCTATAGATCAATGGAACAGAACAGGGAACCCAGAAATCAACCCAAGCCGTTATACTCAATTAATATTTGACAAAGGATACAAGAGCATACAATGGAGTCAAGACAGTCTCTTCAATAAATGGTGTTGAGAAAATTGGACAGATACATGCAAAAAAAAATGAAACTAGACTACTAACTTACACCATATGCAAGAATAAACTCAAAATAGATAAAAGACTTAAATATAATTTGTGAAACCAAAAAAAAAATCCTAGAAGAAACCACTGGCAGACATCTCTCATAGCAATATGTTTACAGATACATCTACTAAAAGAAACTAAGGAGAAAATAAATAAATGGGACTACATCAAAATAAAAAATAAAAAAAACTTCTGCACAGCAAAAGAAACCATTAACAAAATGATAAGAGAGCCCACTGTATGGAAGAACATATTTGGCAATGATATATCTGATAAAGGGTTAATATCCAAAATATATAAGGAATTCATACAACTTAATAAAAGGAATACAAACAATACAATTAAAAAATGGGTAAAAGACCTAAATAGACACTTCTAGAAAGAGGTCATACAGATGGCCAAGAGACATATGAAAAAAAAATCCTCAAAGTCACTGATCATCAGAGAGATGCAAATTAAAACATCAATGAGGTATCACCTCACACCTGTCAGAATGGCTACCATCAACAAATCAGCAAAAATAATTTCTGGTGAGGATGTGGAGCAAAGGGAACCCTAGTACACTGCTGGTGGGAATGCAGAATGGTGAAACCATTATGGAAAACAGTATGGAGTTTCCTCAAAAAGTTAAATATGGAACTGCCATTTGACACAGTGATCCAACTTCAAGGAATATATCCTAAGAAACCCAAAGCACCAATCAACAAGAATGTATGAACCCCTATGTTCATAGAAGCACAATTTACAATAGCTAAGATCTGGAAATAACCTAAGTGCCCATCAGGAAATGAGTGGATAAAAAAGCTGTGGTACATTTATACCATGGAATACTATGCAGCAGTACAAAAGAAAAATGTCTTACCCTTTGAGACAGCATAGAGGGACCTGGAGAGTATTATGCTAAGTGAAATAAGTCAGTCAGAGAAAGACAAGTATTGCATGATCTCACTCACATGTAGAATCTCAGTAACAAAATAAGCTAATGAACGGAGTGGATCCAGAGACATGTAAGCATGGAACAAAGTGCGGAATCTCAGAGGGAAGGTGAGGGAGGGTGGGTGGGTGGGAGGTGATCAACCGAAGACCTTGTATGCATATATACATAACCCATAGACACAGACAATAGGGTGCTGAAAGCCTGAGGTAGGGGGTGAGGGGTGGGGGGTAGTGGCGGCAGGCTGGAGGGGGTCAATGGAGAAAATGAGGGTACATATGTAATACTTTCCACAATAAATAATTATTAAACAAAAATATATGTAAAAAAAGAAACAGAAATAGGAAGTTGAAGGCTATTGGCAAATAATTTCATTGTAGTGGTGGTGTCAATTGCCAGATAGCATGGGTGAAAAAAGGGCAACATTTCTTGGAGTTAAAAACACACACTTCAATTTAATTAGAACTTATTTACCATCTTTCTGCAGTCCTATCTGGCAATGTAGTTGAGTTTAGGTTTTAAGTAGGTAAATAAGGGATACAAAAACTCTAGACTTCAAGGTCCCTACTTTTAATCTATTTGGAATATATACAATTGAATTTTAAGCTTTATGTTAGAAACCTTTCTGTCTCATGTAGAGAAAACTTTGATATGGCAGAGAAGATAACAAATGTATGTAAATGCATTTATAAGTATCTCTTACCAACATATGGCATTCAATTTGGCAGGTACTATATATGTGTATCATTTCAAAGGAGACAATTTTATGGCACACCTAATAGTCTGAGAAAATGTTTGTTGGCTAAGCAAATATATATACATGAAGTGCACTTTAATGTATCTTATATTTAAATAAATATCTTAGAAATCACACAAGTGTAAATGTATAATGTTTCAAATGGTACACTATATTTTTTTCTTTTTTAAACTTTATTTCTATTGTTGACACTATTACAGAAGTCCCCATTCCCCCATCCCCTTTGCCCACCTCCTCCCAGCCTCCACCCTCCCTTCCCTCTGGCCATTACCACACTGTTGCCTATGGGTTATGTCCTTTGGCTAATCTCATCACCTTCTTTTATTCAGCCTCCCTACACACACACACACACACACACACACACACACACACACACACCTCTTCCCTCTGACAGCTGTCAGTCTGTTTCATGTATCCATGCCTCTGTTTCTATTTTGTTCATCAGTTTATTTTATTCATTAGATTCCACATATAAGTGAGATCATATAAGTGCGATCATATGGTGCTATTAATTTCATACTGATCTGAACTGGGATTATTCTATCCTTGTTTCAGACCTATTGTAGCTTATGATTTTTCTCAAGTTAAGATATTTATAACTGACTTACAAGGAAGTTGAATCCTCCCATCCAACAGTTGCTCTGCAAAATGCTCTTTCACATTTATTTTCTGATTCTGTTAGTCAGGCAGAATTAAATGAATTTGTCACTTTGATGTAGGGATATAGCAATTTATTACAAAACTCATAATTTCTTATCAAGCCACTAGTGAGAAGGACAGAGTTATTTTTCCCAAGCCATGATTTTCTGTAATTACCAGAATTGACATAGTTTCTGTTTTAGATGTAGGAAGAAAAACAAAGGGGGTGACACAGTAGAAAAGATTAGACTTGAATCCTGAAAATATTATTTTTTTCTGAAATAATTTAACACTTTTCTTTCATTTAAAGGGCTTCAAACTTGGGGATTGCAGGTACCGTTTTCTAGGACTCGACTTACATATATAAGGAGTAGCATGTTAAAATGATCAGTTGAATAATTGATGGTTATATCTTCATGCTCTCTCTTGCTCCCAGTTTTGTGCACCATCAGATAAACTTTCTAGAATTTCCACTTCTTGCCAAATACAGTTCAATATATATCATTGGTGCACATGATGCACATCATTGTTGAAAAACAAACAAACAAAATAAACAAACAAGAATAGCTATGCCCAAGCTCACTATTGTGAAAGGAAAATGTTTTACTTTATAATTTTGGTGGAAAGATAAACCAGTATATTGTCATAAAAATTTATTTGTATATTTTATTTTCCAAATTGTTCTGTCAAATTACATGATGTGCTTAAATTATCAAATGTCAAAAGTACATGGAGAAATGATGCCATGAAGATCCAAGTGCAACTTCTTAAGAAGCTAGTGTCTCAGAAGCAAGGGGAAGTCACTGAAGTATATTAAGCAGAATCAAGACATCATTATATAAGTATTGCTGAAAGACAAATCTGCTAGCAGCATTTAAAATAGGTTGAAGTGCTGGGAATTTCTTCAATAATACTATACTACCCTGATGATAATTTAGCTTGCATGGTTAAAAGGGGTTTAAGGTAGTTTTGAGGGAAACATACAATGTTTTGACAATGTAAAATACAATTTAAAGATATGGACAAGAGGGGAAAATAAGGGTACAAATACAAAAGAAAAACAGCAATTAAATTAATAAACACAATGATATTATATGTTGTATACCTTTGGTGGAGGTACTCTGCAATTGGATTTAAGCTTCCCCAAAAAAGGTGAAGCAGAAAACACAGCTTCCTGTGTCATATTCTTCCTAAGATGAGAACAAACCAGTTGTTTAGCAGAAATACAGATCTTTGAGGTGGGAAATTAGAGAGGCACTTCTCTCATAGATTCTCATGGAGAGGTCCCAGAATGTTGTATTAAACAACTTTCTCGACACAAACATTTATATTTTATATTCACTGGGCCTGATTTTGGTCATACGTGGGCCAAACCTTACTTTAAAGTGCAAGTGATTCCCATTTTATGCTGAAAAATGAATAAGCAAATGCTTCACCTCAGCCCTAAAACAAACAAGGAAAACATAGTAAGCAATTAACAAATCAATTAAACAAATATTAAGCACACAATTTGTGTCAGTCACCTTCTTACTCACTAAAAATACAACTGAGAACAAGGCTCAATATTTGCTCACAGGCTAATGGCATGAAGACAAGTTAACAGACAACTGTGAGAGTGAGTGTAATAATGGGGAAAGTATAGCACAATATAGGAAGACAAAGAAAGTATAGTTCCAACTAAGACTTGAGGGATTAGAGATGGCTTCCAAGAAGAAGTGACATCCTTAAGAGAAAAAAGAAAATAAGTAAAGAATAAATTATGGAAATGGAAATAGAATTGTCACATTCAAAGAGAACAAATAAATGGACAACTTTACTCAAATGAATTTAGAATATTTAAAAAAATTTTCACATTTAAGTGAATTAAGGGGAAAACAAAATGAGTATGTTAATAGACGAAGTAAAACTATCAAGACTAATCGTTTTAAACTATCAAAATTTATTTAGAAAGAGTACTATGTAATAAACATTTAAATGAATATATTCAAAACTATAGAGTAGTATAAGAAAATATTAGAACATCATTCACAATAAAATCTCTGTATATTTTCCTCTTCCCAGGGTAGTGCTCTGTCTGGGTCCAGTTCAGTTTCTTAGTACCTGACACATGCCCAAGATTGAAAATGGACTCCACAGCTAGCCCAGCTCCTCATTCCACTCCTGAAAGACGGTCTCCTCTTTAGAATTTGACTCTCTTTAGTCCTTATTGCTTCTACAGCTCTATGGCATATTTAAATGTTTTACGTGTGTAACGTATCTGACTCTTCACATTCTTCTCAATGTGAGGGTTGTTGTGCTGTGAACACCTCCAACCTATCCTTCCCAAAATCTAATGTTATTTCTGCTTATTTTTGAGCTTTATATAAATGATATCAAGCTGTATTGGGCCTTCTGAAATTTGTTGTTTCACTTAGTATTAACTTTCCAATAAGCATGCAGATATTATAGCTCTAGATAATGAATAGTCACTCATGTAGAATATTTCATTGTTCATACAACATAATTGTTTGTCTAATCTCCAATTGAAAAGTATTTGGGTTGTTTCTAGATTTTTGTCCATTTGCTTTTGGTTTCAATACCATCTATTATCTATTCCACATTTCTGTTATTTTGCTGTGATAAAAAGCACATGTTCTCTGCTACATATTTCTTTTAGTTTTTAAACACTATACACCGAGGACTATATTGTTGGTTTACAGGATCAAGTCTCATAAGCATGCACTTTCATGCCCACAATAGAGTAAGCAGGCAATCACAGCTACCACAGCAAGACAAGAGCAAGACAACAAAAGCTCCAGATCCCTCAGGAATAAAAAAGTATTGGTATTGCTGACCTGACAAGCAACTTAAATCAGCTTAAATATTGGATGAGAAAAGGAAATTTTAACATATATACTATAAGAGTCCCAGGAGGTAAGAATAGAGAGAATCAATAAAGGGCAATATTTGAAGGAATAATATATGAACATTTCCCAGCTATTTAATGATGAAAAATATAAAACCACAGCTTCAGGAAGCACCCAAATAAAATGAATTTAAAAATTTACAACGATACAAAATGAAGACAAAAAGAAAATATTTTTTAAAGAGAAAATATTTTTAAAGGAGGCTTCAACTTCCATCCATGATTCCAGAACTAACTGTTGTAGTAACCTTCCTGCCACGAACAGTTTTGAAACTGAGTAGAATGTCTGAAAAAACTTTTCAAACATTAAACTATAGGCAACTCAGGACTGTTATCTCAGAGAGAAGGGAAACACATGTGGTGGTCGCCATAGTCACCTCAACTCTCTGCCTAGGGAGAGACTCCCAAATGCAAAAAAGTAGAGCTAAAGCAGAGCATCATGGTCTCACAGGCATGAGAAGGCTGAGAACACAGTTCAAAGCTACTGAAGCAGCTGACATTTGCAGGACAGGTTGCCAGGAGGAGGAGGCAATGAAGAGAGAAACTCATGAGTTGCTTGCTTAAGGTGAGGGTGAAATTCTGCATTGCCTAGCAGAGTGGCTGCTGAAAGCTTGAGAGTGGAAACGAGAGATTGCACAGTTCTAGGAAATGCTGGTACTCTGACCCAATTATAATGGGAGGACCTTGTTAACACCTTCAGAATTCAGCTGATAATTCCAGCATGGTTATACCTTAGGGGTAACTATGATGCCCCAAAGTTACTGTAATATTTCTTAACAAAGCCTAAAAGTAAGCTACAACAAAATTGAGTAATGATGCCAAAAAATTAACTTTGTGTTTTAAAAAAATTCAACATTCTTTTAAAAAAAGACATTAACCCGACTTATTATAACTAATTACCCATACTAACCAGCATCCTTGCATATTCCTTAGAAATTATAACAGGCAAAAATATAAATATGTATATTTATTTAACCCAAAAGAAGGCATAAGATAGAAACAACTGAGCAACAATGGATAGGACAGAGATTAAACAAGTAGAAAGATGGTAGAATTAATCCAAAATATATCAATAACTACATTAAATGTAAATGAATCAAACACTCTAATTAAAGAATAAAGATTATTAGACTAAAAAGTAAGAAGCAACAAAATGCAATCTATGAGATTTGCTTTAAAATAAGATACAACTAGGTTTAAAGTAACAGAATAAGGTATATTCTAGTACTATGGAAACATTAAGCATATGAAAATAATGAAATTTATGAAAGCATAGAAAGTGCTAAATGTATTGCAAACTAAGTATATTTCCAGATAAGAAGTATTGGCAGAGATAGAAGGGGATATGTTATACTGATAAAAAGCTAAACTCAACAGGAAAACATACAATCCTAAATGTGTATGTGCCAAAATACAAATCAATGTCAAAAAATATGAAGCAAAGCTCATAGAACTACAGAGAGAAATAGACCAAATTTAAAGCTGGAATTAGAGATTTTGACTCTTCTCTCAGAAATGGTTTGAACAAGCAGACAAGAAATCAATAAGGATATACAAGATCGGACCTCAGAACATTACACCCAGTAACTGAAGGATACGTTTTAAAAAATTTTTTTTAAGGGTACATGAAACAGTCACTGATATACTGAATCCTGGGCTATAAACAAGACTTAATGCATTTTAAAAGATAAAAAAATATAGAAAAAAATAAGCAGTATCATAACACATTTTATAGACCTTGTAAGAATAAGAAAATATCTAAAACTAATGTCAGTAAGAAATCAGATAAAAACTTACAAAGGCTTTGAAAAAATTATATTAACCAGACACTGAGAGAAATAGAAACCAGCAAGTCTTTATTATTAAAAATATTAACATAATTATAATACTATATCTTTCTGCAAAAAAAAATATCCAGACTGAGATACACTTACTGAACCCTATCAAATGAATAATGTTCATTTTTACACAAGTGTTTTCAAAATGGGGGAGAACAGGACACTCCTCAGTTAATTTTATGAAGCTATCATGACTGTAATAACAAAGCCTGACATAGACATTACAAGAAACAATCTACAGTCTGAAATATTTTATGACAGAAATATGTGCCTACCCAATTGCTCTGCAATTCCACACTCAGAAATTTTACTAAGATAAATAAAAATATATATCCTCAAAACAATTATACTTGATGTTAGTAATTGACTTATTCACAAGAACCAAAAACTAGAAATAAGAATATGTTTAATAGATTATATATAATCAAATTTTGGTGATTCATGCAATGAAATACTAGTTAGCATTAAAAATAAACAAACTAGAAAGGCTTTATTTGTTTTTTACATTTATTAAGTTAAACATCTATGAAAAATTTTAGAGGCAGTCACTAAAAAATTGATATAGGGAGCTTAAATTTTAAATCAGTAGAGGGAAATATGGAAAATAAAATAGGCAAACAAACAAAATGAAAAAGTTATAAAAGAGAAAGAATTGTAATTGTACAACCCAGGCACAGTCTAATCACTTCACACATAATAATTCACTGAATCCATCAACACAACTTTATGGCTTTACCACTATCCTCATTTTATAGATCAAGTGAGTGTGACATGTAATTTCTTAAAGCTACTAAGTAGCAGATTCAGGACAAGGCTACCAAGTCCATTATTAGAATCAATATCTTGTTCATCCCAAAAAAGTGAGAAAAAGAAGTTTAAAAGATTGCAATGGAAGGAATTCCAAAATAATAATTATAATAAATGTGGATGAGCTAAAGTTATTAAAAAAAGATTTTTCAATGAAATTTCAAAAGCTATAGCTTTAAACGGTATCATATAAAATGAAAAAGCTGAAAGGAAAAAGATAGAAAAAGATACATAGAGAAAACAGAAAGTAAAATAAAGATAAATGGGTATATTCATATAAAAATGTACTTTAAGACAAAATATATTGAGGATAGAGAGGATCACTAGATAATAATAAAACATACTATTCACCTAGAAGTTATAATTTGCATTTTAAAGTAGGCCCAAACATATAATACACAAATACAGTGGGGCCTTGACTTACGAGTTTAATTCGTTCCATGAAGGAGCTTGTAACTTAAAGAGAATGAGTGAGACACGTGATGCTGGGCTGATGTTGTGGCGTTCACTGTGACGTTCGCTGCACCAACTAGCGGTGGGGTATCTGAAGCTGGCTCATAACCCAAATTTTAGCTCGCAACTCAAAGCTCGTATCTTGAAAAATTCATTATTCAGGACACTCGTAAGTCAAGGCCCCACTGTAAATGGAATTATTTTTGAGGTCCAGTCCATGATAACAGTGAATAAATGTCGATGAGGTCATTTAGACATGACCTGGAGCCCTAGCTTGGGTGAATTTATATTATCCATTATTTTAATATTTTTAATATTAATGTGATGCATAAATTACCATATTGTTTAAAAATATGGTAAAATAGCCCTAGCTGGTTTGCTCAGTGGATAGAGCATTGGCCTGTGGACTAAAGGATCCCAAGTTCGATTCTAGTCAAGGGCACATGCCCGGGTTGTGGGTTCAATTCCCAGTGGGGGATGTGCAGAAGGCAGCCAAATAATGATTCTCATCATTGATGTTTCTATCTCTCTCTCCCTCTCCCTTCCTCTCTAAAATTAATAAAAATGTATTTAAAAATATGGTAAAATGGACATGCTTGCCAGTAAGATCTTCTCTCATTATTATTATTTTTGCCTTAGTTAAATTTATAAGGCAAAAGATATACACAATTCTCAAGGTTTTGACATATATTACATGTCAAAACCAAATAGGCTAAATTTCCTTCCAAGAAAATTAAACTAATTTACAATAAAATATTGATATATGAGAATTTTTTATTTTTAAAGGCTTTATTAATTTGATAGATAAATTACAATTACATATATTTTTATTCAATTTGTTTTCTAGATTATTTAAAGACCTTTTTTCATTGATATTAGTCATTTATATATCTTGTTGAGAGTTTGTTTTCATGTTTTTCCTAACTTTCTGTTTTGATACTCATGTTCTTATTAACTAGTAAGAGCTTTCATATATTAAAGATATTGAGCTTTATATTTTGTGAATATTATTTCAAGTTTTCAAACTTAAGTGTCCTTATAGGCAAGTTTACATTTTTATTAAGAAATGTAGAGGTTAGAACTATTAAATTCTATCAGTTTTGTTCCGTTTTTCTTTATCAGATTGAAATATCTTGTTATTGTAAGATTATGTGATAATTTTCATGTTTTTATATTTTCAAATTAAATATACACTAAGTAACTCATATTTTAACTTAAAAATCACAATAAAATTTATAAATAACTGGAGGCCCAGTGCATGCATTTGTGCACCAGTGGGGTCTCTCAGCCTGACCTATGGGATTGGGCTGAAACTGGCTCTCCGACAGCCCCTGAAGGGTCCTGGATTGCAAGAGGGAGCAGGCCAGGCTGAGGGACCTCACCAGTGCATGATTGGGGCCCGTGAGGGACACAAGAGCTTGGCCAGCAGGGGAGGTAATGTGGGAGGGCTCCATGGCATGTCCGGCCTGTCTCGCTCAGTCTCCATCGGCCAGACCCCAGCAGCAAGCTAACCTACCAGTCAGAGTATCTGCCCCCTGGTGGTCAGTGCACGTCATAGCGACTATTTGACTGGTCAACTGTCTGCCCCCTGGTGGTCAGTTTACATATAGTGAGTGGTTGAGCTTCCTTAGCATATCATTAGCATATTACACTTTGATTAGTTGAACGACCGACTGGACAACTGGACACTTAGCATATTAGGGCTCTTATTATATAGGATTAGAATTTAATAAAATAAAAGTATAATGAAATAAATTAAAATTATAAACCAATACATGCTGAATGCAGTAATAATAGTAAACTGAGGGAAGTTGAGAATCATGAATGTTTATATTTGGGGATAATTAAAGTAAAAAGAAATATAAAAGGGCAATAAATAAACCAAAGATTAGAAACAATGACACACTGGTAGAACATAAAGATAGATACCAGCTGTTCAAAAACTTAATAATTGTTTCTTCAAAAGCATAATGAAACTGACAAACTGCTTGTTAAATGAACAATATTAGCAACAAAAGGGGACATAATTAGAAACAGGAGATTGAAAATATAATTAGATAATATCATGAACAATTTGGTGCCATTAAATTGGAAAACTTGGACCAAATAGACTAATTCTTAGAAAAAAATAAGTTAGTGCAGAATGCTCAAGAATAAATAGGAAACATAGTTTTATTATAACCACAGAAATAAAATTAGTATTAAAGATAATCTCATCAGCCTTGGCCAGGTGGCTTAGTTAGTTGGAGTGTCAACGTATACACCAAAGGGTTGCAGGTTCCATTATCAGTCAGGGTACACACCTAGATTGTGGGTACAATTCCTAGGCCTCAAGCACGAGGCAACCCAACCCATCAGTGTTTCTCTTTCACATCAGTCTCTCTCTCTCTCTCTCTCTCTCTCTCTCTCTCTCTCTCTCAAAATCAATAAACATATGCTCTAGTGAGGATTAAAATATATAATCTCATGAAACTTCCCATAAAGGTCACACAGCTTAAATGATTCTTAACAAAAATTTTAAAAATTTCTAATTAAGTATAAAATATGTATATTTGCATAGTGTTGTTTTACAAGGTGTAAAAACCTATTATTAAGCAGTTGACAGTGTGGTATTTGCCCAAGGATAGAGAAAGTGATCAATGGAACAAAACAGAGAGCGTGGAAATAGATCCATCCATCCATAGAGACTAGTGTCAATTTTCACAGTGAATTCTACAAAATTTTGAAGGAAAGATCATTTCGCTTTATTCTACTTCTTCTAGAACAGTGATGGCAAACCTTTTGAGCTCAGCGTGTCAGCATTTTGAAAAACCCTAACTTAACTCTGGTGCCGTGTCACATATAGAAATTTTTTGATATTTGCAACCGTAGTAAAACAAAGATTTATATTTTTGATATTTATTTTATATATTTAAATGGCATTTAACAAAGAAATATCAACCAAAAAAATGAGTTCGTGTGTCACCTCTGACATGCGTGTCATAGGTTTGCCATCACTGTTCTAGAAAATGGTAAAAAGTGAAAATACTCTCCAACTTATTACATGATACCAGAAAATTTCTGAATCCAGTCTCAATTGTGAACATATATCCAAAACATCTTAAAATAATATAATCCCATATTGTATGAAACAGACCAAGTTTATATATATGTATATATGCATATATAATGTAATCCTATTAATAGACTTAAAGATATCTATATGATAAACTTAAATGTAAAACTAAACTAATTTTAACACAAGTTATTTTTTATATTCTTAGAAAACTAGGGCATGTCTATTTAATAAAGGATAGCCTAAAAATATCATTCAATTTTTTAACCTTTGTTGTTGAAAGTATTACATATGTTCCCCTTTTCCCCATTGACCTCTCCTCCCACCCCAAAGCCTTTCTTAATGATAAAAACATTTTTAAAAAGTCCCTAAAAAATATCTAATATCACCATATTGTTTGAGCTTTGTATTGGATGCCCTAGACCCTATAAATTGAAAATAAAGTAGATGCAGAGGTATAAGAATTAGAAATTCTCTTATTACAGAAGACATGATTGTGTGTGAAGAAAATGAAAATCAATCTATTTATTAATTATGATCAACAATAGGATATTTGTAAATGAATCTGGAAAAAGAAATAAGTCTAATTTTGTGCATGACAAGACTAAAGCCAAATGAGATTTTTTTGAGAGCTGATAAAAAAATCTAAATAAATAAATAGATAAATGTTCATGAATTGGAAAGCTCAGTGTTATATAACTCAGTTTCCTTACACTGAGAGTTCATAAGGAAATTCAATATGCTGATTATCAGTCCTGGGATAGGAGGTGTCTAATGTAATAGATTTTATCCTATGATTGGCTGCCCTTTTTGCATGAGGGTACCAAAAGTTTGGCTTATGGCTGGTGAGTACAATAGCAGTGGCAAGAGCCTCTTCCGACTCTGTGGCAGCACTAAGGATGTCCAACTGATGGCAGGGAGCGGGCCTAACTCATCAGTTGGACATCCCTCAAGGGCTCCCAGCCTGTGAGAGGCTCAGGCCGGGCTGAAGGACACCCCCCAAGTGCACGAATTTTGTGCACCAGGCCTCTAGTTGTTATATAAAGCTTATGTACTTAGAAAAGATCTGTATTAGGTATGCATAAGTCCCCCATGTACATAAGTCAGTGAAAGAAACCAGTCTGAGACATAAAGGAGAGAAGAGATAACTAAAGAAAAATAAGAATTTGTGATAAATTCAAACTAGATATAGTGTTTCATAGTGGAAAACTCTCATTTTCAGGTAAATGTCAGGGGTTTCAAAATTTTTCAGTCATTTGTTAGCTGAATGATATTACAAAGTAAAGCCAGTTTTCTCCTATGTAAAATGAAGGCAATATGACTGCCAGGGTGCTGTCTTGATATGATATTCTGTATGCCTTTTACTATCTTAATGCCATTTGAGGCTGTGTTCTACTTGTTGGGATACTTAAGTGCCTTGGTCATCTTTTTTTAGATTTTTTTTTTTTGGTCACAAACAAATGAGGCTATTTTGACCCTAACAAAGGGGAAGACTCAGAGAAGCATGTTAAAAATTCTTCAAGTTTATGTAATCCTTAATAGTTCTTTGGAAATCTCACTCTAATAATATTCTTTGACTCAAGCAATGACATCAAATTCTGTCATTGTAGTGTAAAGCTTTATTTTCTGATATACAAAGACAGATCAGCTCTGAAGCTCTAAAGAAATGCTGGAAAACTAACAAGATGCTCAGGTCTGTAATTCCACCACATTATACATTTCTAATAGGCCTACTTTATTCAAATACATGGCCTATTATCATGCATTGTCAGACATATCCAACATGGCATCACATAAGGAAATAGTCTATTTTATCAATTGCAGTAATTTTAGCTGCTTTAACAAATAACCCCAAACGTTCAGTAATGTAGTCATGTTGAGGTTTATTTCTTGCAAAAGTAACAATGGAATATGGATCTTCTTGGATTCTGGAAAACTGTCCTCCATGCTGTCATATAGGGACCTATGCTCCTTCCCACTTGTAGTTCCATCATATTTCAGGGCTCTAGAGGTCTCGGATTCCAGCCAATAGACAGGAAGAAAGAGTATACTGCTTCTTAACCCTCTTGGCTAGAGGTAGTACATGCATCACTTCTGTTCTCATTCTGGTCATAATGTAAGGACAGCTGGGAAATGCAGTCCCTGAATGGACAGTTACTCTTCAGGGTGACTCTGTGCTGTGGAGGAGAAGTATGGATGTCAACAATCAACTCTGACCCATCTGATATATCAATTAATAGTAGGAGGCTTGTGTTAACCCTGTCCTTTATTATATACTAGAGGTCCAGTGCATGATATTTGTGTACCGGTGGGGTCCTTGACCTGGTTTGCACCCTCTCACAATCCAGGATCCTTCAGGGGATGTTGGACTGCCAGTTTTGGTCCGATCCCCACAGGCCAGGCCGAGGGACCCTACCGATGCACGAGGGACCCTACACTGGACCAGTTTTGGCACAATTCCCACAGGCCAGGCCCAGGGACCCCACCAGTACACAAATCCCTGCACCAGGCCTCTAGTATGCATATAAGATCTTTGGTTAATCTCTTCCTTCCCTCCCCCTCTCCCCTTCCCTCTGAGATTCATCAGTCTGTTCCGTGTTTCCATGCCTGTGCGTTGAGCTTTTTCCCCCTGGTGGTCAGTGCACGTCATAGCTGCCAGTCGAATGGTTGAATGGTCAAACAGTCGAATGGTCACTTAAGCTTTCACATATAGATTGATTTCAGAGAGGAAGAGGGAGGGAGAGAGGGATAAAAACATTAATGATCAGAGAGAATTATCAATCAGTTGCTTTCCACATTCCCTCCTACCGGGGATGAAGCCCAAAACCCAGGCATGTGCCCCTACCAGGAGTTGAACTGTGACCTCCTGGCCCATAGGTCGACACCCAACCACTGGGCCACAGTAATTGGGAAGCTCTGTCCTTTAATGCTCAGGTCACTGTGTTTCTTTATTAAGTGTCTTCTCACACATGAGTTTTTATCCACTTCTTTAAACCATTAACTTGGATTTTGTACTTAGTCCTGTCCCAAAATTAGAACAGTACTCCTGCATTTATGACTTGAATGACTAAACCAGGAGGGCATGCGAGAAGCAAAATGGTTATTAGGCAAAGCAGTGCTGGATGAATTCATATGAAGGGTAGTCTTTCCCAGCAGATTATTTTCCTTTTTGATTATTAACTCCAACTTCCTGTTTAATACTAGAAAGAAGAGCACAATCCTTGTCATTAAGAGAACTGCCACTGAATACTCGCCCCTTTTGACATCAGTTTCCTCACTGCAAAATGAAGGGTTCAGACTGAAGGATCTACAAGTTCTCTTTATGCTATAAAGCAGCGGTTTTCAACCTGTGGGTCGCCTAAATACATCCTGCATATCAGATATTTACATTACGATTCATAACAGTAGCAAAATTACAGTTGTGAAGTAGCAACGAAAATAATTTTATAGTTGGGGGTCACCACAACACGAGGAACTGTATTAAAGGGTCGTGGCATTAGGAAGGTTGAGAACCACTGCTTTATAGTATGAAGTCCCTAAAGCATTTGATGGAAGCCTATAAAATTGCTTGCTCATGTCTGACGCCCTTTTCCAGTGTGATATGTCATCCACTTCGTAGCCCCCAGCAGCTGTGTTGTAGTGTTTCTAATCATGAAACATTCTTTCCTGTCATTTTCTCAATATCTGGAATCCAGCCTATATGCTCAAATTCATAACCAGTCTCTTGAAGGTTTATGATTGAGCTTATGATAACAGAGCTACTTAACCCTTTAAAACATATTCCCTAGGTAGATATCACTCTTTTCTCTTCAAATCTAATTTAATGCCCATGTACGTGATCCATTTGATAGGACCATCTGTTTTTTTTCTTCTGCCAAAGACACTGCACATTTTGGCAGCTTCTATCAGTGTACTCAATAAGTCATGCCAAATACAGTGGAAATGCTTCATGAGTCCAAACTCTGAAAACATCTTAAACTGATCGTTGATTTGTGGTGAGTCAAGTAGGGCTGGCCTATATGCCTTAAGGTCTTGAAGAGCAGATGGATAAGTTAATGAGACTACTATTCACAACTGACAATGTAGAAGTAATTTAAATGTTTAGAATTGTGACATTTATAAGCTTTTACACCTAGAGATCTATACCTCAATTTTGGGATATACAACCATTATTCACATTAGTGCCATTGTGATCTTTTTTGTATATATAACCCTATGCTCACTGCTATAGCTAATTGGTTCAGAAGAAGGTATCTGACTCATGCTGGCTCCAGCTTAGCCCTTCCAGGAGGTAGGTAGATTTAGAATCCATTCAAGCTAACCCCTTCAGGGGGCAGGTGAATTTAGAACTCAGATGATGTCTGTAAAAAAAACAGCTTTGACATTACAGATCATTCTGAATATTGTAGTCTGGATTAGAAAATGAAAGGTAGTATGCCATCAATGAGAGAGAGAGAGAGAGAGAGAGAGAGAGAGAGAGAGAGAGAGAGAGAGGAAAATTAAAAAGGAGCAAAAACATTAAAATGAAGAGAGAGTTTTGATATCATTTATGCTTCTGGTTTTTCCTGAGCCCAACTCTATTTCTCTTTTTTAATTCCACAATATATTGGACTATTTTAAAAATAAACTCTCTCCCTTTTTGTATAAGCAAGTCCTATCACTTACGAACTAAATATTAATATATATATATATATATGTATTAATAAAATCTATATATATAAAAAGCCTGTGGCCCTAATGCCATAACCACCAAATACAAGCATGGATGGGCGGGGCTGCAAGGACAGCAGGGTGGCAGGTGGGTGGGTGGGGCGTGCACGGGTGGGCGGGGCTGTGAGCACAATGAGACCACATGGGTGGGCAGGGCCATGAGATTTCACCTGAGCTTCTAGTGTATTTATAAAGGCTCTTTTATAGTTCTCATTTGTATAACAGAAAAACCCAGTTCTGTTGAAGTCTAGCTTTAAAAATTACTAATTCTTTGTCTTTGTCTGCATCATTAACCTCTTTAAATCTTATTTTGCTCATTAAAATTTGGCTGGAAAATGATTGCAGAATTAAAGATAAGGGCACAAAACAGTAGATACAAAGTAGACAGTAAAGAAACAACTGCTATTATTATTCACTAGTGTCCTCAACTAGAATAGAAATTATCTTTGCTCTCCACAAAAGTTTTCATAAATTAATTGGTTCATTCCATTCTTTTTTAATTTTTTATATAAATGCTTTATTGTTTAAAGTATTACATAAGTCTCCTCCCCCCACCATTGACTTCTTCCTGGCTGCCCCCATCCTCCAGCACATGCCCTCACCCCCCCGAGTCTGTGCCCATTGGTTATGCTTATATGCATGCATACAAGTCCTTTGTTGATCTCTTACCCCTTCACCCCCGCCTTCCCTCATAGGTTGGACAGTCTGATGCTTCTATGACTCTGGTTCTATTTTTGTTCATCAGTTTATGTTGTTCATTATATTCCACAAATGAGTGAGATCATGTGATATTTATCTTTCTCTGACTGGCTTATTTCATTTAGCATAATGCTCTCCAGTTCCATCCATGCTGTTGCAAATGGTAAGAATTCTTTTATTTTTTATAGCAGTGTAGTATTACATTGTGTAGATGTACCACAATTTTCTAATCCACTCATCTGTGGACGGGCACTTGGGCTGTTTCCAAATCTTAGCTATGGTGAATTGTGCTGCTATGAACATAGGGGTGCATATTTTCTTTCTGATTGGTGTTTCTGTTTTCTTGGGATAGATTCCTAGAAGTGGGATTATTGGGTCAAATGGAAATTCAATTTTTAATTTTTTGAGGAAATGCCATATTGTTTTCCACAGTGGCTGCACCAGTCTGCATTCCCACCAGCAGTGTAAGAAGGTTTCTTTTTCTCTGATCTTCTCAAGCACTTGTCGTTTGTTGATGATAGCCATTCTGACAGGTGTGAAATGATACTTCATTGTCGTTTTGATTTGTATCTCTCAGATTATTAGTGACTTTGAGTATGTTTTCATATGTCTCTTGGCCTTCTGTATTTCCACTTTCAAAAAGTCTCTATTTAGGTCCTTTGCCTATTTTTTTTATTGGATTGTTATGTTCCTTTTGTTAAGTTGTATGAGTTTCCTATAAATTTTAGAGATTAAACACTTATCGGAGATAACATATGTTCTCCCATGCAATGGGCTTTCTTGTTGTTTTGTTGATGTTTTCTTTTGCTGTGCAGAAGCTTTTTATTTTGATGTAGTCCCATTTGTTTATTTTCTTCTTAGTTTCCAGTGCCCTAGTAGCTGTATTAGTAAAGATATTGCTATGACAAATGTCTGCTATTTTGCTACCCATGGCTTCTTCTAAGATATTTATGATTTCCCATCTTATGTTTAAGTCCTTTATCCATTTTGAGTTTAGTTTTATGTATGGTGTAAATTGGTGGTCTAGTTTCATTTTTTTTGCATGTGTCTATCCACTTTTCCCAACACCATTTATTGATGAGACTGTCTTGACTCAATTATATGCTCTTGCCTACTTTGTCAGTATTAATTGAACATAATGGTTTGGTTAAATTTTGGGTTCTCTGTTCTGTTCCATTGGTCTATATGTCTGTTCTTATGCAAGTACCAGGCAGTTTTGAGAAAAGTGCCTTTGTAGTATAGCTTAATATCTGGTATTGTTATCCCTCCAACTTTGTTCTTCTTTCTCAAGATTGCTGTGGCTATTCAGGGGCTTTTTTTATTCCAGATGAATTTTTGACATAACCCCCAAGGCTGTCGCATCCAGGACCATTGGACTGTGAGGGGCCTTGACCCCTTGGACACAAAGCAGGTAGTCCAGGGCCAGAAAGATAGCAAAGTGGGGAGACAAAGAAAAGGAGGACTCGCCAGAAAATGAACTAAATAAAATGGAGGCATGCAATATGTCATAAAAATAATTCAGAATTAGGGTCATACTGTTCATAAACCAGATGGATGAGAAAGTCAGCAATGTATGTAAGAATCAGGAGGACATAAAGAGTGATATAGCTACAATAAAAACCACTATGGAATCTTTCGACAGTAGACTAGGGAAGTGGAGGACCAAATTAGCGAATTAGAAAACAGGGAAGCAAAACTCACCCAATCTGAACTGCAATTGTGGGGAAAAAATCAAAAGACAGGAGGAGAGCCTGAGGGAGCTTTGGGACAACATGAAACAAAGCAACATATGCATCATAAGGGCATTGGAATGACAAGAAGAGGAGCAAGGTTTAGAAAACCTATTTGAAGATATAATGTCAGAAAAATTCTCTGATTTGGGGAAGAAAAAAATTACACAAGCAAGGAGAGTCCCAAAGAAGGTGAACCCAAAAGACCCACACCAAGACACATCATAATTAAAATGGCAAATGTTAATGACAAAGAGAGAATCTTAAAGGCTGCAAGAGAGAGACAAAGTTACCTACAAGGGATCTCCCATTAAATTATCAAATGATTTCTCAACAGAAACACATCAGGCCAGAAAGAAATGGAAGGAAGTATACAAAGTGAAGCAAGGGACTGGATCCAAAAATACTCTATCCAGCAAGCTATCATTCAAAATTGAAGGGGAAATCAGTAGCTTCACAGATAAAAAAAAAAAGCTAAGGAAGTTTATCACTACCAAGCCAGCAATGTAAGAAATGCTAAAGGGACTGTTTAAAAAGAAAAAAAAAAGGGTGAGGGGAGAAAGAACACAGGCACAAAAATAAAAATGACTACAAACAAATACCTATCAATAACTTTAAATGTAAATGGACTAAGTGCTTTAATCAAAAGGAACTGAGTGGCTGAATGGATAAGAATACATGACCCATATATATGCAGTCTACAAGAGACCCACCTCAGAACAAGAGACTCACAGAGACTAAAAGTGAAGGGATAGAAAAATATATTTCAGGCAAATCAAAATGAAAAAATAATCAGGGTTCATTCCATTATTGATATGCAAGAGCATTACTCCTTCAGCGTAAATGGAAGAAAAGTTTTTCTCCTTTCCAAAATACTTTCCTTGAATGAGTGATTTGCATATGAGCACAAGTCTTATTATGCTTATCCTCCACTCTGAGAGCAGAGGCTGCAAAGAAATGGAGTCCTTAAAGCTGTGACACTAAAGAAGGCTTAACCCAGAGGCTCCAATCTTCCAATTTCCTGTAGAGAATTGCTAAAAATTAACTAAATACTTGGTATTCTTTTAATAACATACTTTGTTATATTCTATTTATTATTTGTTTTGACCTTCTATTACTACATATCTATCTGTACTAATAAAAGACCAGGAGACCTTCCGGACATCTTTCTGGACAAAGCCATGAGGGTGGGGCCGAGACAGAGGCAGTTAGGGGCGATCAGGCTGGCAGGGGGTGCAGTTGGAGGTGAGCTGGTTAGCAGGGGGGGCAGTTGGAGGAGAGCAGACCTGCAGGGGGGGCAGGTGGGGTGATCAGGCCGGCAGAGGGGGACAGTCGAGGTCGAGCAGGCTGGCAGAAGGGCAGATCTGGGCGAGCTGGCTGGAAGGGGGGGTAGTTGGAGGCAAGCAGGCCAGAAGGGAGGGAAGTTGCGGGTGAACAGGCCGGTGGGGAGCAGTTGGGGGCGAGCTGGCTGGCAGGGGGGGAGTTGGAGGTGAGCAGGCCAGAAGGGGGGACAGTTGGGGGGCAATCAGGCTGGCAGGGGGGCACTTGAAAGTGAGGCTGGCAGGAGGGGCAGTTAGGGTGAGAAGACTGGCGGGGGGGCAGTCAGGGGCGATCAGGCTAGCAGAGGGGGCAGTTGGG
>NW_005871500.1:103511-242098 GCF_000147115.1 Myotis lucifugus
GGCACCACCCTGTCACGCACAGAGCAGGGCGATCAGGGGGTTGGGGCACTGACCCCTGTCACTCACCGAGCAGGGCCAATCAGGGGGTTGGGGCGCCACCCTCTATCACCCACAGAGCAGGGCCGATCAGGGGGTTGGGGTGCCGCCACTGTCACACTCAGGGCAGGGCCGATGGAGAGGTTATGGCTCTACCCTGTCACACACAGAGCAAGGCCCGTGGGGTGGGGGGTTGGGGCACCTCACCCTGTCACACACAGAGCGGGGCCGATCAGGGGGTTGGTGCGCCGTACCCTGTCAAACACAGAGCCACAGGGCAATCAGGGGATTGGGGAGCTCCCCCCTATCAGGCACAGAGCAGGGCTAATCAGGGGGTTGGGGTGCCTTCCCCTGTCATGAACAGAGCAGGGCAGATAGGGAGGTTGTGGCCCCGTCCCCTGTCACATACAGAGCCACAGGGCGATCAGGGGATTGGGGAGCTCCCCCCTATCAGGCACAGTGCAGGGCTGATCAGGGGTTTTGGGCGTTGCCCCCTGTCACGCTGATCCCAGTGCCAGGAGGCATATTACCCTTTTACTATATAGAATAGAGGCCTGGTGCATGGGTAGGGGCTGGGCTGGTTTGCCCTGAAGGGTGTCCTGGATCAGGGGTGGGGGTCCCTCTGGGGTGCCTGGCCAGTCTGGGTGAGGGGCTGAGGGCTGTTTTCCGGAAGCGGTTGACTGAAGCTCCCAACTGCTCCTTTTTTCTTTTTTTTTATTCTGGGCCAGCTTTAGCTCTGAGGCCTCGCTGCTGAAAACATCGATACAATGTTGCGGTCCGGCTGGCTGAACCTGGCTGAATGAAAGCCGGTTTCTGGGGTTTTGTTTAGGTTCTTATTTGCAACATAGTACATAGTTGCTTAGACTTGCTGCCGAGAGGCCGGCAAGTGAGGCAGGGAACGTTCGAGTTCGCCGTCACTGGAGCAAGCAAGCCTCCCTGCTCGCTTCAGTGCATGACTGCCAGCCGCCATCTTGGCTGACAGTTAATTTGCATAAGGATATGCTGATTAGCCAATGGGAAGGGTAGCGGCCGTACGCTAATTACCATGTTTCTCTTTTATTAGTGTAGATATATATATATATCTACATATATATATTTATATTTATAAATTCCTTAGCAACCATTACAAACAAGAGACCAGAATGACCGGTTGGCCAGTTGCTATGATGCACACTGACCACCAGGGGGCAGACTCTCAATACAGGAGCTGCCCCTGGTGGTCAGTGTGCTCCCACATCCAATCTCCCATGGCCAGCCAGCCGGTGGTGTCAGCCCCCATCCTGGTAACTATTGCCTCCTCTTCCTACCCCACTGGGGCCTTCAGCCCCAGGCTGGGACGGGTAACCAGGAGTGGGTGGTGGTAGACACGGCCTCTTTCCCAGTGGTGTTGAGGGCAGGCTGTTTCCTTGGGGCCAATGGCCAACCTCCCAAACCCTGTTCCTCCCCCCAGACAGCAGGCCCCTGTTGGCCTGCCGCCCGCCTGCTGTGGTTGTGGTGTGAAGATGAGGGAAGGAGGAGAGGAGGCAGGAAACCGTGAGGTGGTATGGCACCGGTGTCAGCATGCTGCGGCCATTCCTTCTGTGCCCGGTTTGGAAACCTTTGCCTCCTCTTCCAATCCCACTGGGGCCTTTGAGCCCCACACTGGGACAGGGAACTGGGAATGGGTGGCAGTGGACGTGACCCCTTTCCTAGGGGGGCCAAGGACCGGCTTCCTTCTCAGTGCTGGTGGCCAAAATCCTGTGCCTTGTCTCTTCCCCTGGCCGGCAGGCCCTGATTGGCCCGGACTTGCTTGACCTGATTGCTGGCCAGGCCTAGGGACTCCACCCATGCACGAATTCATGCACCGGGCCTCTAGTATATAACATAAGACACTATCTTTGTCCATTGAGGCTACTAAAGAGAATATCATAGATTGGCTGGCTTATAAACAACAGAAATTTATTTCTCACAGTTATGGAGGCTGAAAATTCAAGATTAAGGCTCTGGCAGATTCCTATCTGATGGGAGCCTGCTTCCAGGTTCATAGAATACTGTATTCATTATGTCCTCACCTTATGGAAAGGGCCCAGGGGCTCTGTAGTATCTCTTTTATAAGGGCACTAATCCCACCATGAGGATTCCATACTGATGACCTAATAACCTCCCAAATGCCCAACCTTTTAATACCATCATATTGGAGGTTAAGTTTCAACCTGTGAATTTTGAGGGAACACAAACATTCAGTCTATAGGATAAAAGAGACAAGATAGAAATAGTTAGCTTTTCTCCCTCTCTCAAAGAAACAACAATATAAAACCATACTTTCATTTGGTTAAATAATCAGAAAATAGAAAATACATATGTAATTTTAAAGATTTTTCTATTCTCTCTTTTTTCTTACAAAAAAAAAGCAATGCTAGAAAGAAAAGTACATTCCAAATTGATTAATGAACATAGCCTTTGAATGATGGATTAGAAAATGTATTGCACTCAATCCATAAAAAAGTATAACGGTAGGAAATAAATTTGCTCAATACCAAGGTTTTCAATTATTATCAAATAAAACATTTCCCTCATGTCTTTTACTATTAAAGTCAAGGAAGGCATAAGTGCCCTGTTTGTGATGATTCAGAGTGAGTACAGAAGATTCATGGTGGCTGGTTTTATTCAAATTTATCATTGAGTATTAAAAAACAATTTTGAAAACCAATGTTTTATTTCTTATTATATAAGTCAGTACAAACAAACCATCATGAATTTTTTTGTTAATCCTCACCCGAGGATATTTTTCCATTGATTTTTAGAGAGAGTGGAAGGGAGGGGGAGAGTCAGAGAGAGAGATATACATTGATGTGAGAGAGACACCTCAATTGGCTGCCTCCCTCATGCACCTGACCCTCAACCTCAGGGATTGAGCCTGCAACCCAGGTATGTGCCCTTGTTCAAAATCAAACCCATGACCCTTCAGTTCGTGGACTGACTTTCTATCCACTAGCCAAACCAGCTATAGCCAAACCATCATGATTTTTAAAGGCTCAAACATTCGCTATAAATATCCATTCTTCACATATTTTAATTTTACTATTTTTTAGAGTTAACTCTAATTTTGCTGACTAAGGGCATACCAGTTGAGAATAGTGACAAGCACATAATTACCACTCAAAATTATTTTCCTTTGAGTTAGATTTACTCTTATGCTATAAATACATTTTTTGACCTTTAGTATTTGAAAAAACATTTTATCTCTACAGAATTTATCATCTGTCTCAGTTAGGATTATTTACTTGTCTGTTGCACTAAGTGCTAAACAAGTTAGATGAAATCGAGAGGGAGAACAAAATGGGTTTTTATATTATTTCTCAAGTAATAAATACCACTGATAAAATATCATGAAACTTTCTAATTATTTAGTGTACCAGATTTTATATCAGATAAATTATTTACTGGACTTTAAAAAATTGCAACCAAATTGCATGATTGAAAGTTTAATGCTGCTCATTTCTACTTCATATAGCCTACCAAACTCCCTTCCTATTTTATTGCTCTTTTCCTGTCTTTGTTTCTTCTTTTTTAACTTATACAGCATTAGATCATTTTTTTTAGTTTTTTAAAAGTCCCTGTCTACTCCAATGATTTAGAGTTCTGTAGATAATACCCAACCAGCAGTTGTCTTATTTGCTTATGGCAATTCAATGATATCCTAATATATAAAAACCCTGGGTCCGTCATAACCAGAGGCTCGACAAACCAGAAGTCAGTCCTGTAGTCAGTGTTGGGTTGCCGTGGTGACCCAGCACTGACAGCTATGTCAGTAGGCTTGGTGATCCAGCACTGACTGCTGAGGGGGCTACAGATCAGGCTCGGAGAGAGGCTTGAAGAGAGAAGCAGGGTCTGATCCATAGCCTCTGTGGCATCTTTTGATCAGCACTTGCCTCTCTCTTTCTCTCCAGGTCTGGCCAGCAGCCATGCCTCCATTTCTCTCCAGGCCTCCACCAGGGCTGCTGATCAGCCCCACCTTTCTGATCAGGCCTCGTTGATAGGCCCAGTGACGCTGACTGGCATAGAAACTGACCAATCAGAACCAAATCTGGGTGAAGTGTGAGGAGCCAATGGCTGCATAGGAGGCAGAGATTTTGATGCTTACTGGCATGGAAACTGACCAATCAGAACCAAATTGGCTGGCAGAGGAGGGCAGTTGGGGGTGGGATCGGGCCTTCAGGGGAGGGCAGTTGGGGGCGAGATCAGGCTGGCAGGGGAGGGCAGTTGGGGATGTGATCAGACCAGCAGCGGAGGACAATTGGGGGCAATCGGGTTGGCAGGGGAGCAGTTGGGTGTTAATCAGGCCAGCAGGGGAGCGGTTAGTGGGTGATCAGGCTGGCAGGCAGAAGTGGTTATGAGCCAGCAGTCCCAGAGTGTGAGAGGGATATCCGACTGCCGATACCCTGAACCAGCAGTCAGACATCCCCCGAGGGGTCCCAGATTGGAAGGCTGCAGGCTGGGCTGAGGGACACCCCCCCAGTGCATGAATTTTGTGCACCAGGCCTCTAGTGTTATTATAATACTAGAGGCCTGGTGCATGAAATTTGCAATGGGGGCCCTAGCCTGGCCTGCACCTTCTCGCAGTATGGGACCCCTTGCTCCTTATCGCCTGCCTGCTTGCTGCTTCTTACTGCTTGGCTAGCTGCTCCTTAGCGCTGCCGCAGAGGTGAGAGAGGCTCCTGCCACCGCCACTGTGCCTTCCAACCATGAGCCTGGCTTCTGGCTGAGCAGTGCACCCGCTGTGGGAGTGCATTGACCATCAGGGGGAAGCTCCTGCATTGAGTGTCTGCCCCCTAGTGGTCAGTGAGCATCATGGTGACCAGTCGTTCTGGTCATTCCACTGTAATGGTCATTTAGACTTTCATTATATAGATAGAAGCATAAAATAGTAAAATATTTAAAAGACAATTTTTGTTATGTCAGCTCTTCAAAAGCATATTTACATGGACATGTTACTCATTGTTCCATTGCCTTGATATTTGGGGCATTTAAAAAAAATAGCAACAAACAGCAGTGATAAATTTCAATGGTTTTCTGGGGAGAAGCATTTCAGAGAGGCACTGTCCTTGGAAACCATTCAATTCATTCTTATCAAAAACACAAGGACAGGGTACAATGTTTTTTGTGTGATATAGCAATAGAGGTACAATTACAATGTGAGGATATGATGGTAAGGAAGGCAGATGCATCTAGTGGAATCACATTGCTCAGTGACCAGAGCTATAGTTCATAACATTTACAGGTCTTATTTTAACCAATCACCACATCAAAGAATCTCAGTTCTACCATGATAAAAACCTAAGCTTTTGCTATTCCTTTTTTAAAATGTTAACACAATTTTATATTTATGTGATTTTTGTTAATGCCTCACTAATGACTTTGTAAATTCCATCATACCTGGTTTATTTTTATGTACTATTACCAGTTCTTGCTCTATAATTGGAGAATCACTGTCAAGAAATATATTGTGTTCTAAGGACTGAATATCTTAAACTCCACTTTGATTATGCCAACTGATCAAACAGCTAGCAAAGCCTTAAGAAAGGAGATTTAAACAGGATCACAAGAGGAATTAATTCAATGTGGGGAAACAGGGGCCATCACAGATTGATTGGTGCACCAAAAGCAAAGTGTGAAAGATTAAAAGCATAATTTAGGTTTTCCTAACTAGAGACCATTGTATTGTAATGAGCAGTCCAAATACAAAGAGACAGATAGATAAAGTAGGCACATTAATAGTAATAACTAGCAGTAACTGTAGCAGCAGTGATTGTGAAAGTGGAAAGCCCTAGGCATTAGAAATCTGATGCTCATAAGGGCACAGAGAATCTCTGTACATTCTATAGTCAGGATCTTTCTGGAAACCATATGGGAAGAAGACAGCTGACAGGATGGGGACAGGCGGAACCCAAGGAGGCCAGAAAAAAGAACAAAAGCTAACTCACCCACTCAGAGTGACAGATTCTATAAATCTTTAGAATTGGTAACAGGCAGTCCATTGGAGACATAATTTGAATTTCTTTTGAGTTCAAATTTAGATTTTAGTAAGACTATACACACCTACATAGAATTGATTTATTTTTATCTATCCCTCTGCCAAATACAGTTTTAACAATTTTGATTTATGAGTTAGAAAATTAATAATTAAACTCAGATGGATTTAGCTGATTACCTGGTGATGATATAGGAACTTGGGCAGGTTCTGCTTTAACGGAATCCTCAGGCGGCGGTCACAGGCACCTGTTAATAGCTGAAATAGGGAATTTGGGGGGTAGACTTTAATGTTTCTTGTCTTATGCTGCTAGAGATACATGCACACAGAGCAGCTTTTTTCCCCCCTCAAATATTTGTTATTTCATGGGAGAACCATAGTACACACACACACACACACACACACAGGAACTTGTCTACATCATTACTCATTGAAAGCATTTCTTCTCCCTTAGTTTGTGCTCTTCTTCACAAGAGAAAAAAAAACCCAAAACAAAAAACAAAACAAAAAACAAACAAAACAAAAAAAACACAGGCAGAATAAAGTAACATTGTTTGTCAATCTCTTTCTAAATTTGGAATCAGTCCAAAAAACCCAGGAGGAAGTTCAACTCAGCCACAGTTAATCTGCAGAAAATCCACCCCACGTGACTTGCCTCTGTCTCCATCACTACTAATCTTTTCATGTATTCTTTATAAAGAATCCATTGAACTTTAATTAATATGAAAATTCAGGTTTTCATCTGATTTAAATGTGATTGACATCATGCTGCTTCTAAAAGCAGAACAAAGTGCAAGCATGGTGAAAGTAAAACTTAAAACCTGGTGCCTGCCACAGTTGTATTTTCTCACCACCAAATCCTCTCTAGCATTTCCATGATGCATGACAGTGACACATCAATAGCATTTTGTGGGAATCTTGATGTCCATACCTATAAGCAGGGACATACTTGAAGAATTCCTAAACACAGGAAGGACATGATTCAATATCTGTCAAATGAATCAGTTGTCTTTAGTTCAAGCTAAAAATGGCTGAAGTTTCACAGTAACTATGTATATGTTTCCCAAAGAGTCAATGGGGTAAGGAGGATAGTCTTTAGAAGTGAAAACACACACACCTACATCATTTTGCCCTTTGAACACATGCACATTTCTCCTCGTATTCCGTGAACTGTTTAAAGTAGACACAAATGTGTTCTTGGAAGGGAGCAGAGTAGCACAAGGCACCTTTCTCTCAGTTCCCAGTCATTAGCATTCTGCTTGTCATGGACCAGGCTGCTCTCATGTTTATGCATTCTGCTTATCCCTGTGTATGGGGTATGCGTCCTGATGGTGCATAGCGCCTTTTGCAAGGACTGATCGCAATCCTACATCCTGCTTCCTCCATAGAATGTAGTATACTGTCATAGCAATGTGCAAAGGCCTAAAGAGTGACTACGAGAGCAAAATTCACACATTGTTCATTTCTATAAAATATCCTTGGCATTGTGTTTCAAAATGTAGTCTGTTAAAAAATTATTGAACATCCCTCCCTTTCTCTGCAGTTATGGGCCCCCTTCATGACTGGTTGGCCTTCTTCCTCACATGTCTTCTCACAAGCAATTCCTGGCCAAGAAAGGGAAGCAGGATTTTGCATTTCTTCTTATGGATTTTTAAGAAAACGGGTGATAAAATCAAGTACAATTCAGAAATAGACATTGGAGAAGAGCCAAGGTAGGTCTATAAGGAATGGTTCATATGTTTATGCTGCATCAAGGTCATTAACATCTTGCTATACCAAATTGAAACAGCCACCACTATCTGAATATGTTTTACTGAGAAAATAATGACTTTTTAATTTATTTCAATGCCTCTTTGTTGGTAGACTGGTTCAGTAATAAATATGTGAGATATTTTGCTTGAAAAAGAAATAAAATTTAAAATTAAGAAATGTTTTAATTCTGTCTATTGTCCCTGGTCAGCTTAGTTCTATGTACATCTATCGCTATTTCCCAGTATTGCAAATTGTGTAAAGTATAGGTCATCTCTTACCAAGCAATGTGATTATAGAGATTCTAATTTAAATTTAAACATTCTAAGAAGGTGTCTCTTATAAAAAAATTTGAAATTCTAGTTAGTTTACTTAAAATTTGAGGCATTTTAACTTATTTTCAGTTTCATATCATTTTTCCAGTAAAGTCTGATAAGTACAAAAAGGACACTTTTACATATATGTATACACATATACAAACCTATATACACATGTATAAAACCATCCTATCTAATAATAGCCAAAATGGTAATTGACCGTACCTTCGCTACACCTCCCATCGGCTAATCAGCGAGATATACAAATTAACCGCCAACAAAGGTGGCAGCTAATTTGCATACTGCAGGCAGGGTGGGACAGTGCAAGCCGCCAGTGCCAGCTGCCATCCAGGACCCTGTGGGTGACGCCAGAAGCCACTTGCCTGCTGCCCGGGACTGGATCTGGTCCCGGGCTGCAGGCATGCCGGCCCCACAAGCCCCAGGAGCCACCAGATATGGCAGTAACTCTGTCAGTAAGCACTCTGAAAGTCAGTGGCATAAATGCACCAATTAAAAGACAGATTATGAGGGTGAATCAAAAACAAAACCCACTTTAAATATAAGGACACATATAGATTAAAAGTAAATGAATGAAGCTGCAGCCTGTTTTCCTCAGTGGATAGAGCATTAGCCCTTGGACTGAAGGGTCCCAGGTTCGATTCCAGTCAAGGGCATGTACCTCAGTTGCTAGCTTGATCCCCAGTCCCTATCAGAGCATGTGCAGGAGGCAACCAATCAATGTGTCTCTCCCTTTCCCTTCACTCTCTCTAAAATTCAATGGAAAAATATCACTGGGTGAAGATTAACAAAAAAAAAAAAGTAAATGGAGTAAGTAACATTAAAGAGATTATAAGAAAAATATATTCCAAATTTTGTTAGTTGTATAATGGTTATGTTTAAATTATTAACACCTAAGAAATTGGGTGAAGGGTACATATAATATGCTGTAGTATTTTATAGTTTTTTTTACATGTATGAGATTATTTCAAATTAAAATATTAAAAAATTAAAAATTAATAAAATATTAATTGAAATGTATTGGCATTACATGAAAAATCTCCTAATTGCTTCTAGCATAATTTATTAAATTGTGCTAAAATTTACAAGGGTTCAATTAAAAAATATCTTAATTCCAAATGATATAATAGAAAATATATAATAGTGCAGTTATAAGCACTAATCTGAAAATAAGAATTTAAAGAAGTGAATTTAAAGAAGGAATTAGCCAAATAAAATATATGCATAACCCATAGACACAGACAACAGTATGGTGATGGCCAGAGAGAAGTGGGGGGCAAGAGCTGGGTAGAGGGGGCAAAAGGGGGAAAATAGGGATATCCTATATAATCCTATCTAATAATAGAGAAACATGGTAATTAACCGTAACTTCGCTACCCTTCCCATTGGCTAATCAGCGAGATATGCAAATTAACTGCCAGCAAAGATGGCGGTTAATTTGCATATATCAGCTGGGAGCGTAGCAAGCCTGGCAGCCGAAAACAAGCTGGGCAGCGGAGGTGGGAGCAAAACAAGCTGGCCGGGCAGCTGAGGGCGGCGGGAACAATCAACCTGGGCCGGGGGCTGAGGGAGGCGGGAATAATCAACCTGGGCCCGGGGCTGAGGGCGGCAGGAACGATCAACCTGGGCCCGGGGCTGAGGGAGGCGGGAACGAAACAAGCTGGACATCCCCTGATGGGTCCCAGACTGCAAGAGGGCACAGGCTGGCCTGAGGGACCCCCCCCTTCCCCGAGTGCACAAATTGTTGTGCACTGGGCCTCTAGTAATAATAAAAGGCTAATATGCACATTGACTGAATGGCAGAATGGCCAGTTGCTATGATGGGCACTGGCCACCAGGGGGCAGACGCTCAATGCAGGAGCTGCCCCCTGGTGGTCAGTGCACTTCCATATGGGGAGTGCCACTCAGCCAGAAGCTAGCTCATGGCTGGCCAGCGCAGAGGTGGTGGCAGGAGCCTCTCCCACCTCCATGGCAGCACTAAGAATGTCCAACTAATGATTTAGGCCCAATCCCATGGGGCCTAAGCCTTTAGTCGGACATCCCCTGAGGGGTCCCTGGCTGCCAGAAGGATGTTTGACTGCAAGCTTAGGCCTGATCCCTGGGGAGTGGGTCTAAGTTAACAGGTGGACATCCCCCAAGGGGTCCTGGACTGCAAATGGGCGCAGGCCGGGCTGAAGGACCCCCCCCCCCAGTGCACAAATTTTTGTGCACCAGGCCTCTAGTAGTTAAATAAGTGGCATTTAAATAGTTTGATTTTAATGTAATCTCTTTTTGTGCAGATATCTATTCCTTATTTTTTATTTTATTTTTTGAAATCACCACTAATCCCCCCTACACCCTCTTCCAACTGACCCCACCTCCCTTCCCCAGCAGTCACCACACTGTTGTCCATGTCCATGAGTTATTTCTCTCTTTTTTTCTTTTTTGCTCAATCCCTCCACCCGACCCCTGCCCCCAATTGTCAGCGTGCTCTCTATTTTTGAGTCTGTCTCAATTTTGCTTCTTAGTTCAGTTTGTTCATTAGATTCCACATATGAGTGAAGTCATGCAGTACTTGTCTTTCTCTGATTATCTTATTCACTTAGCATAATACTCTTCAGGTCCATCTATACCAGGGTCCTCAAACTACGAGGACCACATGCAAATACAAATATTGTATTTGTTCCCGTTTTGTTTTTTTACTTCAAAATAAGATATGTGCAGTGTGCATAGGAATTTGTTCATAGTTTTTTTTTAAACTATAGTCCGGCCCTCCAATGGTCTGAGGGACAGTGAACTGGCCCCCTGTTTAAAAAGTTTGAGGACCCTTGATCTATACTGTCACAAAGGGTAAAATTTTCTCCTTTTTACTGATGAGTAGTATTCCATTGTGTAAATGTACCACAGCTTTTTATCCACTCACCTACCGAAAGGCACTTGGGCTGCTTCCCAATCTTGGCTATTGTAAATGATGCTGCAATGAACATAGCAGTGCATATATTCTTTTGAACTAGTGTTTTGGAATTCTTTGGATATATTCCCAGAAATGGAATTGCTGGGTCATAAGGCAGATCCACTTTTAATTTTTTGAGGAAACTCTGTACTACTTCCCACAGTAGCTGCACCAATCAGCATTCCCCCCACAGTGCACTAGGGTTCCCTTTTCTCCACATCCTCACCAACACTTGTTGTTTGATGATTTATTGATGATAACCATTTTGACAGGTGTGAGGTGATATCTCATAGTGGTTTTAATTTGTATTTCTCTGATGATTAGTGATGTTGAGCATCTTTTCATATATCCATTGGCCATCCGTATGTCCTCTTGGATAAGTTACTAACGGACCCAATTAAAAAAATGGGTCCTTTGCCCATTTTTTTAATTGGATTGTTTGTTTTTTGGTGTTGAGTTTTATTAGTTCTTTATACATTTTTTATATTAAGCCCTTATCAGATGTATTGGCAAATATGTACTCCCATTCAGTGGGTTGTCTTTTCATTCTGTTGATGGTTTCTTTTGCTATGCAAAAACTTTTTAGTTTGATGTAGTCCCATTTGAGGTTTTTCTTTTTTTCCCCCTTGCCCAAGTAGATATATCAGAAAAAAATATTGCTATGAGAAATGTTTGAGATTTTACTGCCTATACTTTCTTCTAGAATTTTTATGGTTTTGAGTCTAACATTTAAGTTTATAATCCATTTGAGTTTATTCTTATGTGTGGTGTAAGAAAGTAGTCTAGTTTCATATTTTTGCATATATCTGTCCAATTTTCCCAACACTATTTATTAAATAGACTGTATTTACCCCATTGTATTTTTTTGCCTCTTTTACCAAATATTAATTGACTATAAAGGCATGGGCTTGTTTCTGGTGTCTATTCTGTTCCATTGATCTATCTGTCTGTTTTTATGCCAGTACCATGCTGTTTAAATTACTGTGGCCGTGTAGTACAGTTTATTAGGTTGCATGATTCCTCCAAACTTGCTCTTTTTTCTCAAAACTGCTATTGCTATTTGGGGTCTTTTGTATTTCCATATACATTTTTGGGGTATTTGATCTAGTTCTGTGAAATATGACATTGGAATCTTGATAGGAATTGCATTGAATCTATAGATTGCTTTGGGTAGTATGGACATTTTAATGATGTTAATTCTTCCTATCCATGAACACAGATATGTTCCCACTTATTTGTATCTTCTTCAATTTCTTTCTTCAGTGTATTATAATTTTCTCAGTACAGGCCTTTTACATCCTTGGTAAGTTTATTCTTATGTATTTTATCCTTTTTGAAGCAATTGTAAATGGGATTACTTTTTTTGTTTTACTTTCTGATAGTTCATTATTATTTTTAAACAATGCAACTGATTTCTGGATATTTATTTTGTATCCTGCTACTTAGCTTAATTCATTTATCAATCAGAGTAGTTTTTGATAGAATCTTTAGGGTTCTATGTGTACAGTATCATGTTACCTGCAAACTTCTTCTTGTCTGATTGCTGTGGCTAGTATTTCCAGTGCTATCCTATCCTATATAATAAAAGCCCAGTGACCATAGTAGCAGAACAACCAGAATGACCACTTGACCAGTCACTATGAGGTGCACTGACCACCTTTTGGTCCCTTTCCCTGGACCGCAGCTCCTATTGCCAATGGCAAATGGGAACCGGGGTGGGTGGCGGGGAATATGGGTGGCGCCAGGCCAAGGCCCCCACCCTACCATTTGCCCACACACAGAGGGCAACCCATGGCCAGGAGGGGGCTGGCGAGCGGGCAGCAATGGCCGACCTCTTGGTCCCTTCCCCAGCCATCGGGCTCCCATTGTCAGATGGCGAACAGAGAACCAGGGTTGGGGTGGGGGGGCGGGAGTGCCAAGTGGGCAGAATGGCCAACCTCTTGGTCCCTCCCCCTCCCCTGCCTGCAAGCTCCTATCACCAGATGGCAAATAGGGAACCAGGGTGTCGGCAAGATGGCCCTGATCACAGGCTAGGCCTAGGGACCGTACCTGTGCACGATTTCATGCGCCGGGCCTCTAGTGTTCAATAATAGTGGTGAAAGCAGATATCCCTGTCTTGGTACCAGTCTTAAGGGGAATGCTTATAGTTTTTGCCCATCAAGTATGGTGATGGCTGTGGTTTTTGTCATATATGGCCTTTATTACATTGGGGTATATTTCCTCTATTCCCACTTTTCTGAGAGTTTTTATCATAAATGGGTGCTGGATTTTATTAAATGCTTTTTCTGCATCTATTGATATGATCATGTAGTTTTTATCCTTCATTTTGTTTACATGGTGCATCACATTTATTGATGTGCGGATATTGCACAAACCTTACCTCCCTGAAAGAATTCCCACTTGATCATTGTGTATGATCTTTTTAAGTTATTACTGGATTTGGTTTGCTAATATTTTATTGAGGATTTTAGCATCTATATTCATCAGGGATATTGGCCTATAATTTTCTTTCTTTGTTAAATAAGTGGCATGCAAATAGTAGACTCTTTATCTGGTTTTGGAAATAGCATGATGTTAGTGTCATCAAGTGAGCATGGGAGTCTTCCTTCCTCTTGAATTTGTTGGAATAGTTTAAGAATATAGGTGTTAGTTCTTTGAAAATTTGGTAAAATTCATCTGTGAAGCCATGTGGGCCAGGGCTTTTGTTTGATGGGAGTTTTATTTTATTACTGTTTCAATTTCACAAGTTGTAATCTGTCTATTCAGATTTTCTTATTCTTCCTGATTCAGTTTTAGGAGATTGTATGTTTCTAGGAATTTATCCAATTGAATCCAGGTTATTCAATTTGTTGGCATATAGTTGTTCATAATATTTTGTTACAATCCTTTGTATTTTTTTAGTATCATTTGTTACTTCTCTTTCTTTTCTGATTTTATTTATTTGAATCCTCTTTTTTTATAAATCCTCACCCAAGGATATATTTAGTAATTTTAGAGAGAGAGAAAGGGGATGAGTGAGAGAGAGAAAGAAATATTGATGTGAGTGAGAAACATTGATTGGTTGCCTCCCATTCATGCCCTGAATGGGGATCTAACCTGCAAGGTAGGTATGTGCTCTGACAGGGATGTGAACCCATACCTTTTTGGTGCATGGGACGATGCTACAATCAGCTAAGGTTTCTGAATAGGGAAGATCCTCTCTCTCCTCTCTCTCTCTCTCTCTCTTTCTCTCTCTCTCTCTCTCTCTCTCTCTCTCTCTCTCTCTCTCACACACACACACACACACACACACACACCTTTGATGAGGTTAAAATTTTGTTGATCTTGTTTATCTTTTCAAAGAACCAGCTCTTGGTTTCATTTAACTTTAGCATTTTTTTAATACTCTATTTCGTTTATTTCTGTTCTGATGTTTATTGTTTCTTTCCTTCTACTCACTTTGAGCTTTGTTTGTTGTTCTGTTTTAAGTTCCTTTAAGTGCAAAATTAGATTGGATACTTGAGCTTTACCTTATTTCTTGATATAGGCCTGTAATGCTATAAATTTCTGTCTTATGGGTGCTTTTTCTGTGTCCCACAGATTTTGGGTTGTTGTATGTTCACTTTCCTTTGTTTTCTGGTAGTTGTGATTTCTTCTTTGATCTCATTGTTTAGTAACTTATTATATAGCCTCAATATTTTTCTGTGTTTTCAGCTTTCTTCTTGTGATTTATTTCTACTTTCATAGAATTATGTTAAGAGAAGATGCTTGGTATGATTTCAATCTTCTGAAATTTACTGAGACTTATTTATGTTTGACTATGTGGTCCAACTTAGAAAACATTCCATGTGTACTTGAAAAGAATACATATTCTGCTTCTTTGGAGTGCAATGATCTGAAGATATCAAATAAATCCATTTGATCTCTTGTGTCATTTAAGGCCACTGTCTCCTTTATGATTTTCTTCCTGGAAGATCTACCCATTGACATAAATGGGATATTAAAATCTCTACAATGACTGCAATACAGTCAATCTCTCACTTTATGTCCATCAAGATTTGCATGACCTATTTAGGTGCTCCTATGTTGGGTGCATACATGTTTATAAGGATTATATACTGTTGTTGGATTGCTTTCTTTGCCGTTGTAGTTTCCTCTTTTTTGTCTCTTACTATAGCCTAGGTTATAAAGTCTATTTTGTCACATATAAGTATTGCTAACCCAGCTTTTTTTTCCCATTTGCATGAAGTTTATTTTTCCATCCCTTTACTTCTAGTTTATGTGTATCTTCCATTCTGACTTGGGTCTCTCGAAGACAGTATATCTGTGGATCTTGTTTTATATCCATTCAGCAACCCTCTGTCTTTTGATTGGAGCATTTAAGCCACTTACATTTAAAGTAACTATTGATAGGTTTGTATTTATTGCCATTTTATTTTTTTTTAACTATGTTCCTCTGTTCTTTTTCTCCTTCTCCTTCTCCTTGAAGCAAACACTGCTTCAGGGGAACACTGCTCACGGGGAACATCCAACAGCTGAGATATCCTTCCAAACCTTCAGTTCCATCTATGAGAGCTTGGACAGCTCTCTTGAACTTCTGCATTTCCTACCAGTCTCCATATGGTTTCTTCTGTAAGTCCTTTGTTATAATTCTTCTCTCCAACTAATCTTCAATTGGTTATTTAGAATTATTTTTCCATAATTTAGTTATAATTCCAGTTTGGTCTGGAGGGGGGTTTGTGTAGATTCCATTTACTCTGCCATCATCTTGGATCTCCTTAATGTAATACCATTTGAAGAAATATAGTTCCAGGGATGGGACAGAAAAAGAGCTGATGACCATCATTGTTCTTGATTAGCTTGGGTCTTAAATTAAAAAGGTCCAGCGTGCTTCTGCCCATTTTCTACATTTTTACATACTTGTTTCGGTAAGTTCTGGGACATTTAAATTGAAGTGTGTTTCATTTAACCCTGCATTTCTATCAAAGGATTCAAGACCTGCAAAAGCTTGGGGATAATTTGGGATGCTGGGATAGCAGACAATTCTCCATGACTCTTTGGCAGTTGCATGTCTCACAGATAGAGGTGCTATCTGCTTTTGTTCTGCATTATCTATTCAAGAATGCATGTATGATAAACATATTGGAAAAATAGGGATGGTGTCTCTCTCCAGAGCAAAGGGCAGACATAGTTACTGTTTAGTGTAATAAAGTTAACGTATCTCACGGGGGAAAATGTCAGGCAGGCTTACTGCTCGTTATAAAAGATTCGTGTTCTCTAAACTCTGGTTTTCTTTTCCTTGTGCACAGTTATTACCTAGCTCTTTTTGTGATGCCCTGTGAGAATTAAGATGAGGGGAAGTGGAACAAGAATTACTGATGCTCTGACTCTGCAATGACTGTTAGTAATAAATTTTCCTTTGTTTCTGACCCAGAAATCTTGTGTCTTACACCAATATCCTTAAAAAATGTGTCAGGCTAAAGCAGTGGTCGGCAAACTCATTAGTCAACAGAGCCAAATATCAACAGTACAATGATTGAAATTTCTTTTGAGAGCCAAATTTTTTAAACTTAAAGTATATAGGTAGGTACATTGTTATTAACTTAATTAGGGTACTCCTAAGCTGGCCTTTGCTAAAAACGTCCTCAATCTGATTGAGGTACGTTCGCTGAGGTCGACCCCTTCCAACTCTCCCATCCACACTCGTCTTGTATACTTGTTTCAGATAGACGAGTGTGGATGGGAGAGTTGGAAGGGGTCGACCTCAGGGAATGTACCTCAAAACAATGTACGTCCCCCGCGCTGCATATCCCGCGGCCCACCTGCGCCGCATCTCCTGTCGCCCGACCGACCGACACCCCCCACTTATTCTAACGCCACTTCTTCAAAATAGACTCGCCCAGGCTGAAAACCGACTTCTGCACGTGGGCCATGAAGTTTCAATCACACTGTACGTGCGCACCCGCATGTGGTATTTTGTGCAAGAGCCACACTCAAGGGGCCAAAGAGCCGCATGTGGCTCACGAGCAGCGGTTTGCCAACCACTGGGCTAAAGTATGCACTTGCAATTAGAGTAAAATGCCAGGACCTTTACTGTTATTGACAGCTAGGTATTCGGGCTAGTAGGAATGCTGATTCCCTATTTGTTATAGTATCATTTTCATGAATATCAGATAACAGAAATATTTTATTTGGACTGATCAGTAAGCCTATGTTTCAGACCAGAGATTAATAAACTATCACCTCCCACCCCCCTCCATAGGCCAAATCTGGCTTGGCACCTGTTTTTGTAAACATAGTTTTGTTGGAAAACAACCATGCACATCACTTACATGTTGTTTATGGCTTCTTTTACACTACATCAGAACTGAGTAGCTGCCAAGGCTAAAATATTTACTATCTGGCTCTTTAGAGAAAACAATTGCTGGCTTTTATTATATAGAAAAATAAGGCAACCAAATATTCAGGATACCATTAGTTGATTTAGGAATATTTAGGGTAGAAAGATAAAATAGAAATTGCATGATAGGATGAGAGGGAGCTTGACAGTTAACCACAGACAAACTCACTGACTGTATACACTACACTTGTGTAATGTATTCAACAAATATGCAAAACATAATCACATAACCTAATTCTTCAAAACCCAGCTCAATTTCTAAGCCTATTCTGATTTTATATTGGGAAATTTGTTTTTTCTCCTCAGAGCTCCCTTAACATTTTATCTTGAACATCTTCTATAACCAATTTTCTGCCTTATGTTATGTTTACATACACATGATTTCTCTTGCTAGACTATATATTTCTTAGGGAGGAATCCATATTAAAAATAGATTAACAAACTGTTACTTCCATGATCCAACTTTAGGGATAATGATTCACCTTTATGGACCTATACATTGACTTTAGCAAATCCCCTTTTCTTTTTTTAAAAAGTAGGAATCATTAAAATGTTTTTCTTTTCCTTCTGTAAGTCTAAATAGCAAATTATGTCCTTAAACTGAAAAATTAATTATGTTTCAAAGTACTGTCTTTGTGGAAGATTTCCTTTTCCAATTATACTTCTAAAAGTCTAATTTCATTTCCTTAGTTGGTTTCAAATTAATAAAGTATGAGGGTGACATAGAATGCAATCATTCCTGTTGGCAGGGTAAAGCACATACACACATTGATTCTTTTTAAGAAGGTGATGCTAGAAAAGATACAACTCTGAGTTAGACATAACCAAATGTCAGAAATAGAAAAAGAGGGTGAGTCAATCAGTTGCCACAAATTTCATGTTACACAATCATGGTAGCAGGATTCAAGTAGGTATGAGTGGAGTGGCTCAAGACTGTAGATCGACACACAGAAGCAAAGTCTTGGAGAAGGAAGATACATCAATATGTCAGAGGGGTTACTGAAATGAGTCACTAGGGGAGATGTTTCATGGATAGATGGCTTAATACTCTATAAGAAATTTAGGATGAATAATAACAATTAATAATAATAACATTAGCAACATTATTGAGTATTTGTTAAGAGCCAAGCACTTTGCTAAGCAATTTAAATGTATCTAATTATAATAAAAACCTTCTAAAGCAAAGCTGATTGTTACCCTCATTATACAGATGAGGACATCTTGGTTTAAATAATGCTGAAGGTCAAGCAACTAGTAAGTGACAAGTGAAGTTTAATTCAAGATAAAATCATCTCACTCCAGATCACTAACTGTTTAGTAATTATAGTCCACTGCCTTCCGATAGGCAAAGCTACTTCCCAGGAGGCCATCTGCTCCTATGAAGGAAAGCCTTAACTTCTGGAAGCCTCAGTAAAATGGGGTGTTGAAATAAAGGGGTTAAGATGCACAGTTTCAGGTATGATTATCCTTTGAAGCTCATTTAGTCCCCTGAGACATGCCCCTTTATTGTCAGTCCAACCATCAGAGAGAGGTTGGCTCCTTAAACAACTCCACTTGCTGACAACAGCACCACATATACTGGTATTTACAGTTCAGATGTTCTTACTTCCACAAATTGATTTCTGTGCCATTCACACTTGCAGGAAGAGTATTCTTGTCGCAAGCCACACCATTAACATATTTAACACTTTTGGATAAGAACAGGCAAAACTTGATCTAAGTCTTTAAGATGTGCTAATAATAATTTTTCAGGCAAATCTCATTATGTTTCAATGCTTTCAGAATAGTTCAACTCTAAAGTAAGTATGACATATGCCAGCTGTTGGTCCAGAGCTCTAGGGTTTCAAACAAATGCTGGAATCTCTTCAGAGAAACCTGCAGCTTGCAGTAGGACAAGAGGCATGGTGGGAGGAGAGTCAGATAATAGCGACCACCCTGATTTTACTGTTTAATTCTTAGTCTCTTAGTTTCACTCTGACCTTAAGAAAGTGTAACTGAAAGAAAAGCAAAACTTTTATAGTCAATAGAATAGGAAAGTTAAAAAAAAAAGTTGAGTGAACAGAGAGATGCTTAAAGTAGAAATTCAAGAATATTGAAGAAGTACACCTCTCATATAGAACAGAAATTAGAGAGTTTAAGGTGGAGTGAAGTGTCAAGTCTCATGTGTTTGCCCAGACATTGAACTAAGAATAATCAGATACTAAGACAGCCCGTATTGGATCACTGTTGGAACTCAGAAAACATACCTGTAGGCTGAAACTGGATTATTTTACTCTTACAGCCAAAGGCCACCATCAACTTCATGGAGAAGCGCAAAGCTGAAGGAACAAGAACGCATGTGTTCCTTTGTATCATATAGTGACCAGGTTTGTTTTTGCCTTTTCAGCTGATCCTCACCAGCCTTCAAATTCTAATAAAATGAAATTCTTTTAAAGGGAAGAGCAAAAGGAATGTGCGTATTTTACAAGGCTTCCAGCACTTTAGATTTAAACAATATGGCATCAATGTGAAATAAGTGATTGTATTTATTTCTGACAATTCTAACTAAACTACCTGTCACTTAAAGTTCAGAATTATGTCTTACTATTTTTTGCACTCGCCCTTAAAAACACCTATTACAGTCATTGGTATATCAGAGGAGCTTATTAAATATGTAATGAGTCAGTATCATGATTTTTATAAGTTGTACAGATTGATGTAGCTATAATAATAAATACTCATAAACTATATGCAATATAAAATTTCTTCTGATTTTTTCTACATCTACTATTCCATATAATGACCACAAGACATACTCAGTTAACTGCATTCTATTATTTTCACATGATGCTGTTACCCTAGTAGGAAGTCAGTATGAGACCAATAAATGGATGTCAGCTCTGATCATGAAACTGGGCTGTTGCCATTTCTTTATTGGACTGGTGCCATTTCTCTATTGAAAACTAACTGTAGAGCCATAAATTGTGTTACAAAGTTGGCAAATTCATTTTGTTAATCAAGCCGTGCATACCCAAACTAAATTTCACTTCCTCCTGAAATTGACTCTCCCACGTGTTACATACTTCAAGAGTACTGGAAATATCGGAGGAATACTTTGTAAAGTATATGATTGTTTAACCACTATGCTATACCCTGACAGTAATATAAAATAATATTGAATATAAACTATAATTGAAAAAATTTAAAAAGATTTTCTCTCAGTTTACAAGAGTGAAATCTCTAAGTCATCTGGGGCATCTGCCTCTTCTTTGCCATTCCATATCTATTCCATTCTAAATGTTGCAGAGTTCACCAGCATTAAGTGTTTTGAATCTACTACCTCCTTTTCATTTGCTCTGCCATCATTCTGATTTAGATCATATTTAGTTCTATTTGAGCCATTGCAATATATTTTCAGTTGGCCTTCTTGAGTCTAGGTTCTTCCTTCTCCAATAAAACTAAGAGTTCTGCCAGACATATTTATACACACTCATTGTCCAAAAACAGTTTAATTACTTCAGACTGCCTAGTAAATACAAATCGATTCTTCACATATTTTTAAGAAGGGTTCTATAAAAATCAGCCTTACTTCTATCTAGTAATAAGCCCAGTATTTTGATCACCCATCACCTCTCAAAGTCCCATTTTCTTGATTTAAAAATGAAGGGGTTGCAAATGTTTCCTTTTTGGCTATTGTTGATTTTATACCTTAACTGTTCATAGCGTAACATGTGTGTTGCACATTAAATAACTCAAATATCTTGCTATTCTAAGATCTGCCCTAGAGGGTTCATAAACATGAACTCATGTGAACTTTGCTGTTGTTGTTTCACCAAAGAGCAAAGCATGAATTTTATGTAGATGACACTGTATAATCTTAATGTTCAAATAAAACCAAATATGTCCTTCATGATTTTGATGAAAGCTGGGGATCCTCTCTACGGAGGAATTACACACTGAATTTTATAAGGTAGGTATGTAAACTCTCGGAGGGTCTATGGAATTACCCTGCACTTTTCTGATTTGACATCCTTTTTCATACTATTCTATGATCTACATTTTTTCATCATATCCCAGGTAACATTGTGAGATCTAATTCAAATGTGATATTCTGCATTGTCTTCTTTAATCTCACTAACTGGATGTGAATGACCCATTCTCTAACCCCACCCTGGCCTTTTGGGTGCATTTCTCATAGTACATCTGACATTCTGCCTCATACTTAATTCTTTGTATTCCACTCTAATTCCCTCTACTATGGTGCAAGAACCTAGCAAGCAGGACTGTTATCTTATTCCCTTTGCTTCCTCCTGAACCCTTCAACACACTGCCATAACCCTGATATAGAGTTTGAACATGAAATATATTCAGTGAACATCTATTAAATCGATGAATAAATGTGTTAGGGCATCGGTTTTAAAACACTAATCTAATTTTTCATTTACTTGTGTATTCATTTGGTCACTAATGAAAGTAATTTGAAAAATATTTTAACAATAAATAACTGGAAATAAAAGGCGAAGGTGAGCCATCTGGTATTACAACAGCTTTAGAATTTCATGGAATATTTCTGAGTCTAGATTTTGTTCAGATTCTGTGATAAAATTATTTTAGTCACCACGACGCTAGGGTCCACTTTCACAACCATGAGTTCAATGTTACATTTGCAATGAAAAATGTTCAACCTTGAAGGACTTCTTTTTTAACTTGGAGAAAATACAACCCATGTCTTCAGTTCCTCAAGGAGATTCTTTAAAGATGAGGAACCTCTTCATCGGACACTTTGTGAAAGCACCATTTGCTTAACAAGATAGTGGTTTGCTTCCTGATGACAGGGTAAATAATCCATTTTGTGTGTGCATTCCTGATATTTTTCATTTGTTTCTTTATCTTATAAAATGTATTAATTAATGTATTCATTTATTACACTATTACAGATGCCCCCCCACCTTTACCCACCTAGACCCAGGCCTCTCCTCCCCTCCCTCTGGCCTTCTGAGAAAGACAGATATTTGACCCTACTTAACTGCTGACTAAAAAAGTCTGTGTCCTTCCATTGAATATGCTTTGTATGTAGTCTAAACAAGACTAGGACAGTGGGTTGTATTTGGGCATAGGACGGTGACTCTTTCCTATATCTGTCATCTTGCAAGGCCTCCAGTGAACAAATAATCACTAAGCAGGTTCTAGCTTCAGTAAAGAAATAACACCATCTCCTCAGGTCAGAACTGCAAGACTGAATTTCCTGGCAGAAAAGGAAATGGCTTTCCATGCCCAGGAAGGCTGACACGACGTGTTTTTTTCAAATCAGAGGAAATTTTCTCAACAAAACTGTATGCACAGTGCCTGTGGCTGTCACACTTTCAACTTTCCACAACTTCCCACTTCATACAATAGGTACTGACACACTTATACTACCTTTCTTTTGAAGGATTTAGTTATTAGGGCTCATGGGAGAATGAACATTTCAGGCCTTCTAATGGAGCTCTGTGCAAGAGAAGTTCTTTATGGGAGGAAAGCTGAGCTTCAGTCAAGAGGGCAATGTTGTGTTGTGTTGTATTTGTTTATTTGTTTGTTTGTTTTGTTTAAACCAAGCTGAGTCCTGGCTCTGAGGGGTGCGGGAGACAAAGTGAGGACATGGGAAAGTTCTGAAAGGTGATAGCCTCTAAATTAAACCCATAAGTCTGGAGCTGGCTTAATCACAAGTTGTGTTCTATAGCAGTTTTCTTTTGGTGAGAGGCAACTTCCTCTCCTCACAAAAGGTTCACATCTTCCTACCTCCTCTTCCAGTCACAGCCCTGTGATAAGGGAAGAAAGAGTTGGGTCAAGAGCATATAGGAGATTCAGCCATTATGGACACAGCCAACAATTAATTATGACCAAGAAAGACAGTTCCCACTTATATTCTAGGAACTGGTGAGCTCCCTTGAGACAGGTTCAAAGATTAGAAGCCAACAGGGGCAGGAAGGGCAGGGAGTCTGTGCAAGATACTCAGAATCCCTAGTTTTCTGGGATAGCTAGAGCACTCTCCTACTCTGGTTGACATCTGTGACATTTTTACTTAGATGAAGGGTTGCCTGGGTTTAAAGAGAAGTGGTGCCTGAACAAACTAACACTATAGATTGACAGGTGTCAAATTTTGCATGAGGCTATCCAGTATTTAGCTTTCTGGTTAAAGAATAAGTAAATAGTCTGCCCGATGTAGCTCAACGGTTGAGCATCGACCTATGAACCAGGAGGTCAGGGTTCCATTCCCAGTCAGGACACTTGCTTGGGTTGTGGGCTCGGTCCCCAGTGTGTGGCTGCATCTCATCATTGATGTTTCTAGCTCTCTCTCCCTTTTTCTCTTAAATCAATAAAAATATTAAAAAAGAATAAGTAAATAAACCAGAAATGTAAATATTCATTTTTTTCTTTTGACAATTAAAATTCTTTATTTTGCAATAGGATGTTCACATTGGAACTCATCACTATTGAAAATGGGAAGGCTGGAAGAAGAAACTGCCATAAAGGTGTGTCTTAATGCTCTATGGACAAAAGTGGCCATCTGTTTTACAAGCTGACTCTTGGATCTGACAGAAGTGTCTCTGGTCCACCCTCATGGGCAGATAACGCAAGATGAGTTTCCATGTGTTGTCCTTAGATTAATGCTGGATATTGGCAAAGTGACCCACAGGAATGTACTTCAGATTGGGATAGTAATTATTTGTTTATACCTGTAAAACTATGTTCCATGATGGGGGATGAAGCAGTGGTTGTCACAACAGAAGAAAAATAAATGTGAGAAGTCCTAGTTTCCTACCTTTGTGGGAATAAAATTACCCCTTCTGTCCCCAACAGAAGCACACACAGACGCCTCTGCTGCCTGACTTTCCAAGTCCTTTAAGGAACACATTACATCCCAGGAGAGGGGCCTGCTGCTACTATCTCTGCATTTTGTCATCATTCACTTCCACATTTACAGTAACTCTGTGGAGGCCAAAAGGAATGAACGTAAGAGCCCATGAATGCAACACTGATACTATCAAATGTCCCATCTCATCCACTCCCCCTGGCCCACTCACTCTTTTGAGCAGCTATGAGCCCTTGTTTGGCACTCTGCATTTGAATCTTTTATTTGCATGCACTCCCTTAGCCATAAGATTGTAATTCAGATCAATTCAATTCCACTCAGCTTAAAATATTTATTCTGTACCTATTACACGTCAGGGATTGTGCGAGGTGCCAGGGATAAATATCCAAGACATGGTTCCTGGATTCTAGTAAACAGTTTAATATATAGATGAGGAGGCTGGCATTCTTTCCAAGCTGAGTAGAATAAGAACAACCACTGAAGGAAGGCCAAAGGAACAGGTAGAAGGGCTGGCTGAAGGAAGAGGTGTAGGAAATGGTCCTTGGACATGTGACATCTGTGATAAGCTAGGGATATGTTAATGTTTCTTAGTCAAGAGTAGGGAAAAGGAAAGGATAATTGTATTTCAGGCAGAAGGCAAGCATGTGAAAAAGACTGAAACATGTAATATCTGACCCATTTGGAGAATGAACGTAGTTCAGTACCAGTAGAGCATACAATTTAAAATGGTGGCGATCAGTAGGAGGTAAGTCTTGGACTCAGATGATTAAGGGTTTTGTCTATTATGCTAAAGAGCTTGGATGTTTATCCTAAGGCCAAAGGAAGTTATGCAATGGTTTGTGCAAGTGAGCAATGGAAAGTATTAATATTTGGTGCAGCATAAAAAAATGGATTGCAGGAGGATGAGAATGAAGGTGAATGCTGTGGAATGAATGTTTGTGTCCTCCCCCAAATTAATATGTTGGAATCATAGATTCCAAGATGGTGGTATTAGGAGGTAATTAGGTCTTGAGGGTGGAGCCCTCCCGAATGGGATTATGCCTTTATAAATTGTACCCAAGAGCTCTCTTACCCTTCCTGCCATGGAAGGACACAGCAAAATGATGTCTATGAACCAGGAAGTGGGTCTTCACCAAACACAGTATCTGCTGGGGGGTTGATCTTGGACTACCGAGCCTCCAGAATTGTGAGAGATAAATGTTTGTTATTTAAGCCTGCTTTTGGTTAAAGCAGCCTCAATGTGTTAACACATGGTACATGTGCAGTAAATTGAATAAGAAATGACTAAGGAGGTGGCAATTGGTTATAAAAAAAACTACTTAGGTGACATAACCTAAAGAAGTTGGTGAATGAGGGGTGTGGAGCAAGCATCTAATCATGCCTACATTTGTACCTTGGTTACCTTGGTGAATGCTGGTGCCATTAACAAGGAAAGGAATGGAATAGAAAGCAGAGAAGCTGTATGGAAATTTAAAGAAAAAGTTTGTTTTAGACGTTTTAAGTTAAATTTTTGCACATTTGTACTTGTAGGATCATCTGAGGCAACTGCCCAGCAGGCGATCAGAAGTGTGGATCCAGAGCTCCCGGGAAGAAGGCTGGGTGTGTGTCTCCTGAGCCCAGCACCTGGCCCTGGCTCTGTGGCTATTCATTCCAGGTCTTTGATGATGGTTGTGATTATGGCACTGATGGGGATGGATCTTTAATCGGATGTGTATATTATCAGTGTGATAGAATTTAGGCAGGGCGGGATTTTTCCCGAGGTTGGGCTTAAAACAAGTTGGATGGCTCCATTAGATTATTTGCCCTGTTGTGTCATTTCCTTTGATGTGTCCTTTGTTTGCAGTGAGACTTTAACTAGTCTCTCCTGGGAAATACATGGTCCATGAAGTGATCTGATGCTGCCCACAGGGTACCATAGCTCCAGCTGTTGCCATGAGAAAAAACAGCTGTCTCCAGAGCATTAGGATGGTGCATTCTCTCAAAAGCAAGGAGAAAGAAAATGTTGCTTTAAACATCATCATCTACTAACGTTAATCAGCTTTTGCCTCGAGCACTCTGTGAGGTGCGGTGCTATTTATTTATTCTCTCTCTATTCCAGCAGACCCGTGACCCATCCAATTTAAAACTTAAAACTTCCAATAATATGTTCATTTATGTGTGCAGAAAATTAAAGTATTACTCTACTGTGATAAATATAAGAAATTTGATTCAAATTGCTCTGAGTGATTAATGGTTTTTCAGAGACACTGTTCTTACTGGTAAACAATCGACTAACTTCCTTACATTAGAAAGTTTCATCAGTGGTATGTGAAATTGTTTTTCATTCAACTGTCTATCAAAATTTGGGGAGAGGGTAGGAAATGCTGCTTCATTAAAGGTAGGCAGGAAATGTTTTTTGTTTTGTTTTTTGTCTCATGTCACACTGGTCAGGTGCTCACGGAGCTCATGTGGCACTAAACTTCATAGTGTGTGGGGTAGGGAAAGTGCAAATGATGAAAGCACAGATATCCAGAGGCCTGGCTATGGCCACAGTCAGTCTTAGCTCTTACTGGCATGAGCCTAAGCCAGGTGGGTGGGGAAAAAGGAACTCAGAAATCAAAGGCAGAGTGAAAGGTGGAAGCCGAGCAAGAAATCCAGTAACAGGAAAACTAGGAAGAGATGGATATAGAGGGAAGAGGTACAATGAAAAGGAACTTACTTTACCTGATCACACATTATCCTTAACTGCCTTTGTCAACTTTGCACTGCTTATTTTCTTTTGTTGTTGAGATTTTTCTTTGTTTTTGCTCTATTTATTCCTTATATTCTTTTGGAAATTTTTCATTCCCTAGAAAACTATGATTAGAACTTATTTTATAGACAAGTAATTTTTCTTTAAATTGTTATGTACTTATTGAATACTTCTCAAGTTTTAAGTCTCTGTGAGATTGGAACTACGGGGATTACACATAAATAATTATGTATATTTTGCCAAACTGAAAGGAAAGGGCTAAATGTCTGAAATGTACAATGGAAGCTAAGAAGCAGAAGAAATTACTCCTAGATACACCAGAAAAGTGCAAGAGTAGCAACATTTATGGCTGGGCAGTGAATTAGGGTTAGTACTGCAGTAAGCAGAGGAATGTGGGGAAATCCATGAGCAAAGACCCAGCGATGGCAAAGCAAATAGCAGTTTCAAAGAGGCCCTGACAACTCAGCCAGAGTGGCTCAGTGGTTGAGTGGTCAACAGATGAACCAGGAAGTCACAATTTGATGCCAGGTCAGGGCACATACCAGGGTTGCAGGCTTGATCCCCAGTAGGGGTGGTGCAGGAGGCAATCATTCCTCTCATGATTATCTCCCTCTCTCTGTCCCTCTCCCCCTCCTCCTCCCCTTCCCTCTCCCCCTCCCCCTCTCCCTTTTCTTTCCTCTCTGAAATCAACAAAGATCTATTTTTAAAAAGAGGCCCTGACAAACCTGTCTGGGTAGAATTTGATAAAATATTTTATTTATTTATGCTTTTGTACAAGAATTGAATTTTATAATTCCCATTACCCTATCTTATAAAGAGAGAATATGCAATTTGACCATCATGCCGTCACAAAGATGGTGGTGACCATAGCCACAAGATGGCAGCGCCCAGTCCCCTTAGCCCCACCAGAGTCTCCCAGTCCTTTTAGTCCTGCCAGAGGAGCAGCAGATGCTCAGTGTGGCTGGACCTGCCCTTAGCACCCCAGCTGCCCAGGGCTGGCCCAAGGCACAGGCAAGCCTTGGATGTTGGCTGCTCAGCTGCCCAGGGCCGCCTGAGGCTCAGGTAACCAGGGCTGGCCGAGGCTTGCACTGCTGGCAGTGACAGCAGCAGAGGTGTCTCCTCCCCCTGATTGCCGGGTCGCTTCCTGCCCCCGAGAGCTTCCGGACTGTGAGAGGGGGCAGGCCTGGTTGAGGGACCTCCCCCTCCAGTGCATGAATTTTCATGCACTGAGCCTCTAGTTTTCTTAGAAAAATACTAAAACCGTGAATTAAAACTCTATACATTTAATTATTATATGAATTTCAGCAAACATTACTTCAGACACTTTCTAAGCTAGGCAAATAGATTATAGAACTCAAGTGATATTTGACTGACTGAATAATTATAGTCACATGGTTAGTCTTTCATCATATCAGTTGAGACTTTAGCTGGGCAGTGAATTAGGGTTAGTACTGCAGTAAGCAGAGGAATGCGGGGAAACCCATGGTTGAAGACCCATAGGCATGGCTCCCCCATTGTTCATAGAACATACTACTGTAAAGATAGCACAATATGTTTGCATTAAAAACCCACCAAGCTCAAATCATTATTTTAAAATAACGTTATATTATCCGAATTGTAGATTATCATTTTTCTGAGTGAAACTGAGGGACAGGGAATAGATAAGGCATATATACTTTCGAGCCCACCATTCCATAAGGATATTCATCACTTGGGTATTCATTTCCATGAAATCCCTGTTCAGTGTTTTGCCTATGTTAATATTGGGATGCCTGTTATTTTCTTATTGTTTTATAAGACTTCGTTACATATTAGGAAAATGAGTTTTTATAAAACCTGTGTATTACGAATACAGTGAATTCTTGTTATTTGCAATAATTATGTTCTATAAAGTCATCATGAAGACTGAGTTAGTGAATAATGAACCACTGCTCCTATAGGAAATACAGGGTTAGGTTCCTACAAGCCTCTGGTCACAACATTTTTTGTCAACTGATTGATATATCACATTATTCTATGTGTTTCCTGTGTAAAGACATTTCTTTTGATATATATTGTTGATTTATTATCATTAAACTCTTGGACACCCTGGCAGGGTGGCTCAGTTAGTTGGAGCATTATCCTGTACACAAAAGGTGGCAGGTTTGATTCCTTGTTGGGCACGTACAGGAGGCACACAATCAATGTTTCTGTCTTACACCAATGTTCTTCTCTCTATCTTTCTCTCTCAATATCATCCAGTGAGGATTAAAAAACAGAATGAAACATTAAATTCAAGGCCAACAGTACTATAACTCATGTCTATGAAGCTTGTCTAACATGCATTTTATAAGTAATGCACAGAACAGCATTCTTGAACTTTGATCAGTAAGCAGCAATTTGACACTCTGCTTCAGGGACATTTGAAACAGCAAAATAAAAAACAAAAACCCCCTCAAAATGCAAAAAATATGAACTAAATATCCTGGGAAAAGGACACTTCATTACATTATGAGAGCTGAAACAAGAAGGTAGAGTCACTTTGTTTGGCCTCAGCTGGGAATGTGCACTTTGAGTGGCTCAAAATGTTGCCACTCTGCACATGTCTGTATATGACCACGAAAGCACTGAGGGTATTGATTTTGGGGTTGCAAATGAAAAATGGTATTAAGCAAATTCACAAGTGTGAAATCTAGGAAAAATGAGGATTGACTACTCACTCTGTAGTTTGCTATTTACTCTCTTATTGTTGTCTTTTTGAATAGAAGCTCTTGATTTTAATAGATTCCAATTTATCAAAGTTTTCCTTTATAGTTGATGCTTTATATATCCTGTTTAATAAATTTTTGCCTACCTCAGGATCAAGAATAGATTGTCCCATATTCTCTAGAATTTTGATATATATTTTACCTTTCACATTTAGGTGTATAGTGCATCTGGAACTGATATTTTGTATATGATAGAAGGTAGGGCTCATAATATTTTTTTCCACACAGATGCCCTATTCACCCACATACTTATTAGATAATTCTTTCTCCACCACATTGCACTATCAACTTTGCCATAAATCAAATGTTCGTCTGCCTGTGAACTCTCTGTTCTGTTCCATTTGTCTAGTTTTTATCCTTTTCCCAATAGCAACCTGTATTTTAGTTACTGTAGTTGAAAAATAAAGCCAGCACCGGTTTGGCTCAGTGGATAGAGCATTGGCCTGCGGACTGAAGGGTCCCGGGTTCAATTCCGGTCAAGGGCATGTACCTTGGTTGCGGGGACATCCCCAGTGGCGGGGGGGTGCAGGAGGCAGCTGATCGATGTTTCTCTCTCATCGATGTTTCTAACTCTCTATACTTCTCCCTTCCTCTCTGTAAAAAATCAATAAAATATATTTTTTTTAAAAAAGAAAGAAAAATAAGTATCCCCAGCCTGGTCAGGATGTATGTGGGAGGTAATCAATCGATGTGTCTCACATCAATGCTTCTCTCTTTCTCCCTTTCCCCTGTCCCCTCCACTCTCTTTAAAAAAAATCAATGAAAAAAAAATCCTCAGGTGAGAACTAAAAAAAACCCAAAACTTGAAAATGACATTATAAGAAAGCACTATCACAAGCCATCACCTCTTGAGTGTAGATACAAAAATCCTAATAAAAATATTAAAATATATATTCTAGCAATATGCAATGGAGCTACATCTTAACCAAGTTGAGTTTATGTCAGGAATTTGCAGTTAGTTGTTTAACATTTGAAAACAGATAATGTAATTCAACACATAGACAAGAAGGAAAACAAAAAGAAAAAAATCTTATGATCATTCCAATATATGAAGAAAAAGCCTTTGATAGAACACTACATTAATTTAGGCCAAAAACTTCTTAGCAAACCACTAATAGGAGCAGAGTACCTTAATATGATGGAGAGAATATAGAAAAATCCTACAGCAAGCATGTAATTATGAGAAGCATCCATCAGACCGTCAAACCTCAAAGGGAAGGTAGGGGAGGGTGGGAGTAAAGGGGAGAGATCAACCAAAGGACTTGTATGCATGCATATAAGCATAACCAATGAACACAGACTCCTGTGGGGTGAGAGCATGAGCAAGGGAGTGGGGAGGCGGGGGGGGGAGGACAAATATGTAATACTTTAATCAATAAAGAAAATAAAAAATAGTGAAATATTGTAGAGACTTTCCTGTGGTTGGGAATGAGACAAAGATAGCCTTTCTCACCAGCTTTATTTATCATTACATTCTAGTCTTAGCAAGTAAAGAGAAATAAAATTGTAAGGATGGGGAAAAGGAGAATATAATATTTTTGCACATTATAAAATTGTATATGTTAAAAACACAAAGATCTACAAATGAAATATTAAGATTAATAATTAAAATTACCAAGGTTTTTGGATACAAGGCTTATATACAAAGATTAATTATATTTTTACATATCAGAAAAACAAAAAATAATAATTTTTTAAAGATTAAAACTTTGATAGCTTAAATAAACATAAAATAAACCTAAAATATGTGCAAAGACTTTTGACTAAAATTGCAGTTACTGAGTTCAATTATAGAACTGTTTATCTGAAACCTACATAATTTTATTAACCAATGTCACCCCAATAAATTCAATAAAAATTAGAAATGAAAGTTGGAAAAAAAAAGAGAGAAGACTCTATAATGGCTAAGTAAATAACTATTAAGAAAAGAATCTCACCCCTCACTGTCCTCTTAGATGAGGCTTAGGGTCTAAATAGTGAGAGCTTAGGGAACCACAGTTTAGAAAAGTAACACTCTCCTGCCTTTCTGTTCCGCCCTCCTCCTAGCACTCCTCTGCACAATCAGCATCAGTCACATCAAGGTCAAGTTAGCATTTGGTGGAGATTTAAATGAATGTTGTTTTTTTAAAAAAAATCTAAATAATTACCTTGAGTACCATGTTTGTAGATTGGCAGACTCAATATTTGAAATTCTTCCCAAATTAATCATAAATTCAATACATTTCCAATCAATCCCACAGTATTTCTTTCATTTACCTTTTTCTTATTTGTTACATGGAATCTCAAAAATGGAGATTCTAACAAAATTATCTTAGTAATTGACAGAATAATTAAGCAAAAAATAATGAAGAATGTAGAATATTTGAACATCATAATTATCAAACTTTGTCTAGTGACTTACATAAAGTTCTGCACTCTAATACTGCACAATATACATTCATTTGAAGTTCACATAAAAGATGTACAGAATTTGATCATATGCTAGATTATAAAGCAAACTAGTGGCTTGGTGCATGGAATTTGTGCAAGGGGGTGGGGAGGGTCCCCCTAGGCTCAGCCTGCACCTCTGCCAGTCGGACATCCCTGGCAGTTGGACATCCCTCTCACAATCCGGGACCCCTGGCTCCTAACCCCTCACCTGCCTGCCTGCCTGATTTCCCCTAACTACTTCTGTCTGCCAGCCTGATCACTCCCTAACCGCTCCCCTGCTGGCCTGATTGACACCTAACTGCTCCCCTGCCATCCCAGTCACCCCCAACTGCCCTCCCCTGCTGCGACTTGCTTCCTCTGTCAGGACCTGCCTCCTCCATGCTGTGCAGAACCGCAGGACCCCCAGGCCTCACCACACGGAATGGCCGCCGGGCCCCACCTCTGCTGTGTGTGTGGCCATCTTGTGGCAGCCATTTGTGGTGGCCATCTTTATGGTGGCAATCTTGTGGTGGCGTCACACACAAGGGCAACCTAGGCCAGTGGTCGGCAAACTGCGGCTCGGCTCTTTGGTCCCTTGAGTGTGGCTCTTCCACAAAATACCGACTTCTGCATATGGGCCACAAAGTTTCAATCTCACTGTACGTGCGCGCCTGCATGTGGTATTTTGTGGAAGAGCCACACTCAAAGGGCCAAAGAGCCGCATGAGGCTCTCGAGCTGCAGTTTGCCAACCACTGACCTAGGCTTTTATTTGTATAGATTATAACACATTTCAAAGGAATTTAACAAGATAGAGCATATTATCTGACCTCCAGGCAATAAAGTAAAAGTTTAAAGGATAATAGATAATTTTATGTTTGAAAATTAGAGATACAGTACATGTCAAAGTAGCTCATAAGTGACAGAAAAAAATATTGAAAATTAGAAAATATTTTGAAACTAATGGTAATAAATTACCCCATGTGAAGTTTTTAGAAAAAGAAATATTTTCATTAGAAAAAAATATTTAAAATGACAAAATTAAGTTTGAATCTGTAGAAAAAAAAGATTAGCAAAATGAATCCAAAGAAAGTAAAACAACAAAGAAAAATGTTAAAGGTAAGAGTATAAATTGATTTTAAATCATCAATATAGAAAAATATTCTTTGAAAAGAAAGGAAAAAAAAACAGAAGGAACACGGTGGAAATAATAGACAAAATCACTCTACATATGTTCGCAACATTTAAAAAATTATATAATTCTATAACAAATTATTATATGCTAATATATTTGAAAATTTCCTAGAAAAATAGAACCTCAACTGAATGTGACCATACTGACAAGAACAGTTTTAATGGAGTGGTGAGAAAATTTCATTTAAAGGAGTTTTAGGGTGATTATAAGGAGAGGAATTAGAGTTATTCAAAACAATGCTCATGAATAATTTTGTGTCATAAGCAAATAGGGAACTGAAGGGAGAAATGAGGCCAAGAGGAGGTATTTTTTTAAGATGGAGAAATAGCATCATATTTGTATATTAATGGGAAAAATTCTGGAGAGATGTAAAAAATAAAAAGAGAATAGAATTGCTGGAGAGATGTGCTTGATAAGGTAAAAGAATACAAAATGGGTAGTACTGGTTTCAGATGAGAACAAGAATAGTTCATCTACAGCAACATATAGAGTGTGGTGATGCCAACATTAATAGCCAAGTAGATGTGCTCTTTGGAATCTATGGAAATTCTCTTCTGATTATATGTTAATCAGTATGTAAACTAAATAGTATATACTAGATATGAACTCAAATTATTATATAATCTAAATGTACTTTAAGGTAAACTCCCTATAACGTTTTAGTGGAATTTGGCCATGTGATCTTAAATTTACTTGACAAAACAAATACCAATCAGTTTTAAAGAAGAGACGTGTGTCTGTTTGGGTCACCACAATATTTCAATATTTATTTTGAAATTATAACAATTAGAATAGTTTGTCATTAGCATAAGAGTAGAAAGTAGACAAATCACACTCAGTGAAGAGCCAGAAAAGGACCCAAGCATATATGGGAACTGAACATGAGAGAGATACCACTCTGCATTACTGGGAAAAGAAAGTCATTTCATAAATAATTTGGGATAAATTGTTACCTGAATAAAATTTAAAAAATAAATTCCCATGCCACAAAATGCACACAAATAAATGCTACAATTTAAGACTTACAGATATACCTATTCTACAAAGCCTTCATATAAAAATGCATTTTCCCCAGCTAACCTCTCACTCTTTACGCTTTTATTACTCAGGCCCTAAATCAATTTGAATAATGTGGAATCTCTCATTATGAACTCACTGATGAAAAAATAGGCAACAGTGGTTAATTGGTAAGAAAAAACACAAGGATTTATTGTGGCATTCTCTAATATCCTTACTGCTCCTAGCCCAGTTTCCTTCAGCTTAAATTTTTCTGAGAAAAAAAGAGAACATAGGCATTTTCTTTATTCTGCATATGTTATATAATCATGCATAGCTATACCTTATATATGATCTGGTTTATATTATAAACATGCTTTATAAATGTATGATGGATGCTTATATCTGTTGCATTAGCACTCAGGTGGGTCAGAAAAAAAGGGGCACTCTTTTGTACTAAAATTTATCCACAGAACTTTTCTTTTCCCTAGCTCAGCCTTTCTTTTTTCCTGTCTTTGGTCCATTTCTCACCTGGGTCCATGCCCCACAGAGTTGATACAAGCCTGGCACGTCCTTGAAATCAATGGAAACTCTGCAGGGGAACAGGGGAAGCTGGGAAATGGAATCTTTGTAATTCTTCCCTCCACACCTTGAAGAATTTGTCAAAAGTTTTTGAATTACAGATCCAAACACTCTGCTCTGAATTTTGTGAGCTCCTCAGATCTCTGCCACAGACATTCTTCTTAAAGTACTTCCAGCCAGATAATGATCTCCTGAGACACCCACCTACTTCAGGGCCACCCATGCCTCAGTGGAACATCGTGCAATGGCTATGTGTTTGAACTTCATTTCTGAGACTGAAATTCCAGATAAGAAATATTAAGGATATCCAATTAACATGACAAGCACGCATCATTGTCCAGATATGCCACTTTCTTCTACTACATAATTTCAATCCAAAGTTGGCTCACCTAAGGAGAAAAGTGGTAATTTTAAATGTAAACACTGAGATTCGGCTCTCTATCGTCACTCATCTTTAGTTATGGTTCATATAGTTCGTCAGCTGATTTAATGATTCTATCCTTCTAATTTTTTTGCCCTCATTATCCTCGCTAAATATTTTCATATAGTTTTTCTCATTAATAGGTTACTTACAAAGGTGGTTAGCAGAGAGCCTTGAGTCTCTCATGCAGAACCAGGAGTTCTATCAATCAAAATCAGGAATCATTATAATGTCAAGATGGTATATTTGAATCCTTAAATAAGAACAATCCAAAAGAGGTCATACTACCAAACTAGGGACAAGGGTGTGGGGTGGAAAACAGCAGTTGAGTGTTTAGGGGCAAGAACATAAGTAGCTAATTGCTAGAACTTTTGACATTTATTTTTTTCTTTATTGATTAAGGTATTATATATGTGTTGTTATCGCCCAATGGCCCCCACCCCCTCCACTCATGACCTCAACCCCTGGTGTCTGTGTCCATTGGTTAGGCTATATGCATGCATACAAGTCCTTTGCTTGATCTCTCACCCTTATCCCCATCCTCCCCTACCTTCCCTCTGAGGTTTGACGGTCTGAGCGATGCTTCTCTGTCTCTGGATCTGTTTTTGTTCATCAGTTTATGTTTTTCTTTAAATTCCATAAGTGAGTGAGATCGTGTGATATTTATATTTCTCTGACTGGCTTATTTTACTTAGCATAATGCTCTACAGTTCCATCCATGCTGTTGCAAATGGTAAAAATTCTTTCTTTTTTACCGCAGCGTAGTATTCCAATGTGTAGATGTACCACAGTTTTTTAATCCACTCATCTACTGATGGGCACTTAGGTTGATTCCAAATCTTAGCTATGATAAATTGTGCTGCTATGAACATAGGAGTGTATATATCCTTTATGATTGGTGTTTCTAGTTTCTTGGGATATATTCCTAGAAGTGGGATCACTGGGTCCAATGGGAGTTCCATTTTTAGTTTTTTTAGGAAACTCCATACTGTTCTCCACAATGGCTGTATTCTCACCAGCAGTGCAGGAGGATTCCTTTTTCTCCACATCCTTGCCAGCACTTGTCACTTGTTGATTTGTTGATGATAGCCATTCTGACAGGTGTGAGATGGTACTGCATTGTCATATTGATTTGCATCTCTCAGATGATTAGTGAATTTGAGCATGTTTTCATATGTCTTTCGGCCTTCTGTATGTCCTCTTTTGAAAAGTATCTATTTAGGTCCATTGCCCATTTTTTGATTGGGTTGTTTATCTCCCTTTTGTTAAGTTGTATGAGTTCCCTGTAAATGTTGGAGTTTAAACCCTTATCAGTGATAACATTGACAAATATGTTCTCCCAAGCAGTGGGCTTTCTTGCTATTTTGTTGATGATTTCTTTTGCTGTGCAAAAGCTTTTTATTTTTATGTAGTCCCATTTGTTTATTTTCTCTTTAGTTTCCATTGCCCTAGGAGCTGTAAAGTGAAGACATTGCTTCAGCATATGTCAAAATCCCACACCCTTTCTTAATGAAAAACCATCAGCAAAATGGGAATACAGGGATCATACCTTAACATAATAAAAGCCTTATATGACAAACCTACAGCCAACATCATACTCAATGGGCAAAAACAAAACCATTTCACCTAAGAATAGGAATGAGACAGAGATGCCCGCTTTCACCATTCCTGTTCGACATAGTTCTTTGGGTTTTCTATGTACGATATCATGTCATCTGTGAATAATGACAGTTTTATGAAATTGCTTTGGCATATGCCTGTGGATTCCTCTAGTATTTTTATGGTTTCCCATCTTACGTTTAAGTCCTTTATCCATTTTGAGTATGGCATAATTTGGTGGTCTAGTTTCTTTCTTTCTTTCTTTCTTTTCTTTTCTTTCTTTTTTTTTTATTTTTTTTTATTTTTTTTTATTTTTTTTTTGCATGTATCTGTCCAATTTTCCCAACACCATTTATCGAAGAGGCTGTCTTTTTTTTTTTTTAAATATATTTTATTGATTTTTTACAGAGAGGAAGGGAGAGAGATAGAGAGTTAGAAACATCGATGAGAGAGAAACATCGATCAGCTGCCTCCTGCACATCTCCTACTGGGGATGTGCCCGCAACCCAGGTACATGCCCTTGACCGGAATCGAACCTGGGACCTTTCGGTCCGCAGGCCGACGCTCTATCCACTGAGCCAAACCGGTTTCGGCCGAAGAGGCTGTCTTGACTCCATTGTATATTCTTGCCTCCTTGGTCAAATATTAATTGAGCATAGTGGTTTGGGTTGATTTCTGGGTTCTCTGGTCTATTCCATTGATCTATATGTCTGTTCTTGTGCCAGTACCAGGCAGTATTGAGTGAGAACAGTGGCTTTGTAATACAGCTTGATATCTGGTATCTAGATCCCTCCTACTTTGTTCTTCTTTCTCAGGATTGCTGCAGCTATTTGGGGTCTTTTTTTATTTCAGATGAATTTTTGGAGAGTTCATTCTAGGTCTGTGAAATATGCCACTGGTATTTTAATGGGGAGTGCATTGAATCTATAGATTGCTTTGGGTAGTATGGACATTTTAATAATGTTGATTCTACCAATCAATGGACACGGTATGTTCTTCCATCTGTTTATGTCTTCCTCTATCTCTTTTTTCAGTGTCCTGTAGTTTTCCAAGTATAGGTCTTTTACCTCCTTAGTTAAGTTTATTTCTAGGTATCTTAATTTTTTTGGTGCGATGTAAATGGCATTGTTTTTTTAGTCTCTATTTTTGTAAGTTCACTATTGGTGTACAGAAATGCCATAGATTTCTTGGCGTTAGTTTTGTATCCTGATATATTGCCAAATTCATTTATTAAGTCTAATAATTTTTTGATGGAGTCTTTAGGGTTTTCTATGTATAGTATCATGTCATCTGTGAATAATGACAGTTTTATGTCTTCTTTTCCAATTTGGATATCTTTTATTTCTTCTTCTTGTCTAATTGCTATGGCTAGCACTTCCACAACTATGACAAACAGGAGTGGTTAAAGTGGGAATCACCTGTCTCATTCTTGTTTTTAGGTGAAATGATTTTAGTTTTTGCCCACTGAGTATGATGTTGGTTGTAGGTTTGTCATATAACGTTTTTATTATGTTGAGGTATGATCCCTCTATTCTCATTTTGCTGAGGATTTTTATCAAGAAAGGGTGTTGGATTTAGTCAAATGTTTTTTCTGCATCAAATGATATGACTATATGATTTTTATCTCTCAATTTGTTTATGTGATGTATCACGTTTATTGATTTGCAGGTATTGTACCATCCTTGCATCCCTGGGATAAATTCTACCTGGTCTTGGTGTGTAATCTTTCTGATGTAATGCTGGATCCGATTTGCTAGAATTTTGTTGAGGATTTTGGCATCTATGTTCATGAGGCCTATTGGCCAGTAATTCTCTTTAATTTGTTGTCTTTATCTGGTTTTGGTATTAGGGTAATGCTGGATTTAAAGAATGAGCTTGGAAGTATTCCTTCCTCTCGAATTTTTTGGAATAGTCTGAGGAGGATAGGTTTTAGTTCTTCCTTGAATGTTTGGTAAAACTCCACTCTGAAGCCATCTGGCCCTGGGCTTTTGTTTGCTGGAAGCTTTTTGATGACTGCTTCAATTTCTTCCATAGTTATCACCCTATTGAGATTTCTGGATTCTTCCTGATTGAGTTTTGGAAGGTTGTATTTTTCTAGGAATATGTCCATTTCCTCCATGTTGTCTAGTTTGTTGGAATAGAGTTGTTCATAGTATTTTTTAACAATCCTTTGTATTTCTGTGGTGTCTGTTGTTATTTCACCTCTTTCATTTATGATTTTGTTTTTTTGGGTCCTCTCTCTTTGCTTTTTGGTGATCCTTCCTAGAGGTTCATCAAAGGACCAGCTCTTGGTTTCATTAATCTTTTGTATTTTTTTTTTTTGGTCTCTATGTCATTTATTTCTGCTCTGATCTTTACTATTTCTTTCTGCTAACTCTGGGCTTTTCTTTTTGCTCTCTTTCTAATTCTTTAAGTTGTAGAGTTAGATGATTTACTACCATTTTTTCTTATTTTTTGAGGTAGGCCTGTAGAGCTATAAAATTCCCTCTGAGCTATAAAATTCCCTCTCAGAGATTTTGGATTGTTGTATCTTCATTGTCATTCATTTCCAGGATATTTTTAATTTCTTCTTTGATCTCTTTGGTAACCCAATCATTGTTTAATAGCATGCTATTCAGCTTCCAAGTTTTTGAATTTTTTTATTGTTTTTATTGTAGTTTATTTCTAATATTATGTGATTGTGGTCTGAGAAGATGCTTGATATGATATCAATCTTCTTGAATTTGGAGAGACTTTGCTCGTGACCCAATATGTGGTCTGTCTTTGAAAATGTGCCATGTGCACTTGAGAAGAACGTATATTCCATGGCTTTGGGGTGAAATGTTCTGAAGATGTTAATTAAGTCCATGTGATCTAGTGAATCATTTAGGATTGGTGTCTCTTTGCTGATATTTTTGTCTAAAGGATTTATCCAGTGATGTCAGTGGGGTATTAAAGTTCCCTACTATGATTGTATTGTTGTTTATCTCTCCCTTGATATCTTCCAGGAGGTTTTTATATGTATTTGGGTGCTCCTGCATTGGGTGCATATATGTTTATCAGGGTAATATCCTCTTCTTGTATCAATCCCTTTAGTACTATGAAGTGGCCTTCCTTATCTCTTGTTATGGCCTTCACTTTGAGGTCTATTTTGTCAGATATAAGTATTGCAATCCCAGCTTTTTTTTCATTTCCATTTGCCTGAAAGATATTTTCCATCCCTTCAGTTTCAGTCTGTGTGAACTTTTGAGATTTAAGCATGGATCCTTGTACTAGGGTAGAAAAGGCACTTTATGTTAGTTTTAATTCTTGGGTGCTTTGTCTTTCCTAATGAGACACACAGTGTAACCTTTGTTTATACAGGTTATGTTCTATCGTAAAATTCATACTATGTGTAAAGGGCATTAATATAAACTATTATTATTTTATTCTTATCAATCACTTTATTTCTGCCATAAGTTAACTGCCAAGAAATATGCTGAACTTTGTGAATATTTAAATGCTATAGCATTGCCTAAAATCTGGAGCTGTCAAACCATAAAATGCACCACCTCATCAGGTAGTGAGGTCTCCATCATTGAATTTAAATGGAATCTGAATGGCCAATTGCCAAAGAATTTTAGCACTGGATGGAAATTTCAGCCAGTTACAATCAGTTATCATTTCTATGAGCCAACTGTGTATGAAATATTATTATAGTTGTTAAAACCATCACAGTGGAATTGCTTTGCAATGATACTAGTTCAACTAAGTTGCAAATTAAGCAAGCTGTACTGACATGAAATTAGATATAAGAATGAACTTGATGCCTCCAGATGTCAGAGGGAAACAATCTATAACACAGACTGATTTCTAAATAGATATAATATTTCATTCAAAATATATAATAATTTTGCATTTGAACTATTCATGTTCCTACTCTCTGAAATAAAGTGATGCAGAGGTTATAAATGCTAAATTATATTTAAATTATATATACACTAAAAAGTCATCCAGGTTTGGCATATGAGTAAACATGGGGCTAACTTGAAGGGAATATGTATGCTATTTGAACAACATGAAAGCCTTTATTTTCTGCCACTAGTGTTTTTATATATTATTCAGTGGCTTCCAATGATATGAATTTTATGTCTATGTTTTTTACCTGGGCTCTACATTTATTCAGATAAAACAATTTAGTATTATAGCGTTGTTGTTAGTGAATAGTTCCCATACTTAAGACAATCATTTACTTTAGGGATAGGCTTCAATTCAAATATCCTACTTAATTATTCTATTAAAAATTAAAATATCATAAAACCCCAACATGTTGTCATACTCATGCCTTTTCTAGACTGTCTATAGACTTAGAACACATGACATGATAACAATTTTGTTACTTTAACAAAATTGTTATCATGTCATGTGTTCTAAAAAAGGGTTTAGAAAATATGATCTTATAACATCAATCTATAATAAAAATATCAACAAAGAGGGTATAGAGGGTAAATATGGAACATACCTGAATATAACAAAGGCCCTATATAACAAGCCCACAGAGCTAACATCATATGCAATGATGAAAGCTGAAAGGTTTTTCTCTAATACCAGTCACAAGTCAAGGATGCCTGTCCACTTTCACCACATAGCCTTGGCCGTCTTTGTTAGAGCAGTTAGGCAAAAAAAAAATATTTCAAATTAGAAAAAGCAAAATGGTCTCTATTGGCAGGTGACATATACATATAGAACATTTGAAAGACTTTATCAAAACACTTTAGAACAGATAATTCAGGAAAGTTGTAGAATACAAAAATTCATATATAAGATTAGTTGCATTTCTATACACTAATAACAAAAAACTAAAGAGAGAAATTAAGAAAACAATTCCATTTACAATTGAATCAGAAAATAAAATATCTGGTAATAAATTAACAAAGGAGTGGAAGATTTTTACACTTAAACTACAAGACATTTAAAGAAATTGAAAAATATATTATGTAATAATGGGTTGGGAGAATTAATATTATTTAAATGTAATACTACTCAAAGCAATCTATAGATTTAATGTAATTGCTATCAAAATTTCAATAGAATTTTGTACCTAAATAGAACAAATTTAAAAACTTTTATGGAACCAAAAAAATCCCTAAATAGCCAAAGCAATCATGAGAAAGAAGAACAAAGCTGGAGGCATCATGCACCCTGATTTCAAACTATATTGCAAAGCTTCAGTAATCAAAACAGTATACTATTGACATAAAAACAGACACATAGACCAATGGAACAGAACAGAGAACCAAGAAATAAACCCATGCATACATAGTCAATTAATATATGAAAAAGTAGCAACAATATACAATAGGGAAAGAACAGTTTCTTAAATGATGGTGTTGGAAAAACTGGAGTCACATGCAGAGAAATGAAACAAGACCACTATCTTGTACCATATACAAAAATTATCTCAAAATGGATTTGAGAGTTAAATGTAAGACCTGAACCATAAAACTCCTAATAAGAGCCCTAGCTGGTGTGGCTCAGTTGGCTGAGCATTGTCCAGTGCACCAAAAGGTTGCTGGTTTGATTCCTGGTCAGGGCACATGCCCAGAGTAAGACCACTGATGGATGTTTCTCTCCCTCTCTCCTTCTCCTTTCCTCTCTCTCTAAAATAAATAAAAACGTTTTTTTAAAAAAAGCATCTAGATGAAAATATAGGCAATAAGTTCTTTGACATTGGTCTTGGTGATTTTTTTGGTTTGTTTTGGTTTTGACACCAAAAGCAAAGCCAACAAAGGCAAAAATCATCAAGTATGACTACATAAAACTAAAAAGCTTCTATACATCAAAGGAAACATCAATAAAATAAAAAGGCAACCTAGTGAATAGAAGAAAATGTTTGAAGATCACATATTTAGTAAGGGGTTAATATCCAAAACATATTTTTAAAAAAACTTCAAACAACTTGATAGAAAAAATAAACCCATCTAATTAAAAAATGGTCAAAAGATCTGAATAGATATTTTCCCAAAGAAGACATACAGATGGCCAGCAGATACATAAAATGAACATAATATGATTAATTATTAGGGTAATGCAAATAAAAACCACAGTGAAGTATTATCTCATACTTACAAAATCTAAGTCAACCCAGCAGGGAACTCAGCACTGGAGACTGACTATCAGAAGAATGCCATGTTGGGTAGAAATGACCAAAGCGTATTGCTATAGCCACGTCAGTCTCTGGTTGGGGCTATTCGGGATAAGTGTGATCTCAATTCAAACACTATAACAGACCATAAAGGAAAAAAATAAATAAATAAAACCTCACAGATGACAGTTTGGTGATTACCAGAGGGAAAGGGGTGTGGAGGCAGGTAGAAGAGAGTACCGGTAAATGGGGATAAATGGTGATGGGGAAAAAACTTGATTTGGTGGTGAACACACAATACAATATACAGATGATGTGTTACAGAATTGTACACTTGAAACCTATAAAATGTATTAGCCAATGTCACCCCAATATATACAATAAAAATTAAAAAGACATTGAAGCTAGAAGAAGTTGGCTAATTACACTTCCTGCAGCTGAAAAATCAAGTTCTCTTCCCAGGAAATGTTCCCTAATTTCTTTAGGCTGTGACCTTTATTTTTGTTACTTCATTTTCCTCATTAGACTGTAGGTTAATCCAAGTCAGGAACCACATCTCTCATCTCTGTACCTCTCATGCTAAGCTCCCTTCCCAAATTTAAACTTGAATATATGGGTATTGAATGGATTACATCAAGCATGTCAAACTCAAAGGCTAACATGGGCCAAATAAATGTGGCATGTGGCATGCGGGCCATGAGTTTGACATGCTTGGACTACATAATATGGATGAAAGTGACATTTAATTTAAGATGAAGTCTCAAGAGCTATTTTATATTTTTTATTTTTAAAATTAAGAAGAAAAATTACTGAATCTACCCCATGATCAATAATTGCAATTAAAAAACCAGTACTATATAATCCTATATAATAAAAGCCTAATACGCTAAGTGTTGGTTGACCAGTTGGCTGTTAAACCAATCAAAGCATAATATGCTAATGATATGCTAAGGCCGCTCAACCACTTGCTATGACGTGCACTAACCACCAGGGTGCAGATGTTCCAACCGATAGGTTAGCTTGCTGATGGGGTCCAGCTGATTGGGACTGAGTGAGACAGGCTGGACAAGCCCTGGAGCCCTCCTGTGGTCCCTCCCTGGCTGGCCAACCTCCTGTATCCCTCCCTGCCTTGTCAGTGCGTTAGCGCATCTGTGGGGTCCCTCGGCCTGGCCTGCACCCTCTCTCAATCTGGGACCCCTCAGGGGATGTCGGTGAGCCAGTTTCAGCCCAATCCCACAGGCCTCTAGTTAAAGATATAAAACATGTTTGCTTATATTTAAGGTAGGCAAGAAATTTGGGAATTTAAAAATCTTTTGCTTAACTATCCATGTTTCAACAATGCATGACAATTCATATAGACTTAATTCTATAAGTGACATTCAATTTTTTGCCACCTAAACTACGGGCATTGTGTCTGAGCAAAAAACTAATAGCATCATATTTCTAAAGAGATGGCATTTTATAAGATTAAATAAAAATTTTATTGAATTAATGTGTTCATAAATTTCTGGCCATTAAGCAGAGGACAAATGTAAGAATTTGTCTTATATTATTTCTACTAAAGTTATATTTATATGTGTTCTCACAATAAGATATAAATAAGTCTTCATATTTAGACTTTCCCCCAAACTTTGTCTTTTAGCAGGAAGAAAATATAAATACTTATTTTCTTTTCCTCCCTCTCTCTTTCTCCCCTACTTTCCTTCCTTCCTTCTTTCCTTTCCTCCCTCCCTTCATTTCTTCCCCCCTTTCATTTTTTTTCTTTTGCATCAGAGTACTACCTGTGGGAAGAGAATCTGTGTTATTCTTTTTCTCTGTACCAACTTGCTCACATTCAGCTGTTGACTTTGACTTTGCAGTCCTATCAAATTTTTCAGTTTTCTGTTAAATAGGTTAAATAGCTATGCCATTTGGGCTCATGTGTAGACTTATTGCAATCCTGTTCATTCAACAAATATTTATTAACATCTATTAAATGTTTATATCTGATTATATACAAAAAACAACTGGATGCATTCATACCTTCAAAAAGCTCACAACCTAGAGCCAAATATGGGAAGCATGCTTCATAAGAACAAATTTAAATAATGGGCACATTTAAGAAGCACACTTACCATCAAGAGTGCATTTTAGATACCATTAAATGTCATTAAGAACCTCTCATGTTACATTCAAATGCAAATAGAGAAAATTAGGTCCATACAGGTACAAATACATTTTACTCCTAGGAAATAGAGTTGATAAGTCCACAATATGCCCCTCTTGGCATAAAAAGCAAAAGAAAAGTATATTATTTGTAAAAGGAATGTGCATTAAACATCTGCTCTATGTAAACAACTAAGAAAAGACCCAATAGAGTCTCCCTGTGTATGCCTTAGAAACAAACTTTTATTTTGATGTCTGACTGCACTGTTGCAGTTCTGATATCCAACGAAGCTTTGGAAAATGGAAATTTTACCTGAAATGGATTTCAAACTAATATGCCCATTATGCCATGTCTAATATAGCGTGTTCTTCTCTTATATGAAATGAAATAAGACAGGATTATTTTCACAGAAGTCATGTAATGTGCTTATATTCTGTAATACTCTGTGATTACAGAAATATACATTCATGTCTTAAGGACTACTAATTTATTTTTATATAAAAATTGGAATTATCTCAATGACATAAGATACATGTGTTGAAATTATAATAGGGAAAACAAGAATTTGGGACAAATTGAAATTGATGGGCTACTTTCATATAGTAAAGGATTATTCTATGTTTCTTATACTCTCTGACATCAGAAATATTATTATTTATGTAACAGAGACTTAGTTATATATTATAGTTAAGGCAATAGAGATTACACATGTTGTTAATTTAGGGTTTTATAAGTTTCTAATATGAAGAATGGCAGCCTGCCTGGAATTGTCATTCATAATGACTGTGTAAATAGCATTGCCTGAAGGTGGGCAATGCAGCACCTTTGTGGTGTCCACAGGTATACTGAATGTTTGATTGAACCACTTTATTCATAAATTAAAGTCTAGAGTTATTAAATAATCTGTGCTGAGTAGTATGGGTGACATGAAGATAATAACATTGCTTGGTCTACTCTAGAAGCATGTAATGAGCATGTAGAGACAGATTACCATTTCTCTTTTCAAAGGCCATACAGTTTTCTATTCTCTGATTTTTGCATCTCTGTAGGCTGGGTTGCATGTATTTTGTGATGAAACAGGAAGCATATTACAAGTGCTTTCCTGAGTGAGAATCTTGTCTCCATCTGAGGATGGCCTATGGACTCCTTCCTGATGCCTGTGTGAACTCAACCACTTTCTGCTCTGCCTTCCTTCCGCTGATTTTCCCTGGCATCTGTTAGTTCTGAATATCTTTTCTGTTGTTGTGACCACCAAGGTCTCTAAGGACCCACCTTATCGTGGTTCCTGATGATGAAGTGGTTCTTACTCTTGCTTATTGATGTGGCAAGCATCAGCAATATTATTTTACCAAATAGCTCCATAATTCCTCTTAGACTGAGAACCACTTACATTAAACAATACCTTGATAAATTTCTTCAGATATAAAATGTTGAGGTTTGTGGGGAATATCTTGGAAAGTGACTAGGTAAGAGTGCTAACAAATATACCTTGTACAATATATTAACAGGATTTTTAGTTAGGAATAAACAAGAGGGGGAAAAGGGGAAGTTGTCTATAAATCAAGGAGAAGAAAGGAGAAGTCTATAAAGATAGGTCATTAGAGAGAAATTACATGGCTCAGGGTAGTTATATAACTTTTATGACTGAAAATATTCTAACATTAAATTTTAGTTGTATAAGTTATTCTAATATAAAAACCCCAATCATGACCAAATATTTCTAAATACCTATTAATCATAAAGCATTTATCAATCATATTTTAGAGAATAACAACTTGAAATAGTAGTGTTCAGAATGAGTTTGGAGTGAGGTTACACAGGGGCAGTAGGCATGAAACAGTGAACTAATCCAAAATCTAAGTCAAGCAGAAATAGTAATTCAAAGACAGAGATGATTAGAAACACATATCCTAGTCCCAGTGTGTGCCAGAGCCAGGTTGCATTGGTTCAAGAGAATTAATTATTAAATTTTCAGAGATTCTTGTTAAATATACCCATTATTAAAAAGTAAATGACAAACATAACTAAATAAATTGTATTAAAGATAGAATAAATACTCAAAACATCATCTGCTAATCATTCTATTACCTATTAATAGTACTTGATGTTCATTATGTCTACTGCCATCAGTATGGTGTGTGACTGTGTATCTCTTCCCTTCTCCAGATTTAGTGATGGCATTCTGGTAGCTTGAAATGGACCATGATGAAAGTACAGCATAGACACTGGAAAGTGCTATCAAATAAGGTATTTTTGTGGAAAGATGGTTGTTAAATATTTACCATTAACCACTGCTCATTCCCCCAGCTCATATGCAAAAATTTAAAGACATAAAGCGGCAAATTAGGTGGCATAGAGCATTTTGGCAAATAAAGTAGAGGAAAACAAATTTTTAAGGGACCAGATAACCCCTGATGAAAGCTAGGTCGCACGTACATTTTATAACTTCACTCTATACTTCATTTCTTGACTCCTGAATCTTGGAATCAGATCTTTAGATCTGTGCTCTTAGTGGTCCATAAATTCAGGTCCAACTGTTTAAGTTCTACTAAAACATCTTATTCGTAATCTTTATTTTAATAACACAGATATTTTAACCCTTCCTGAGACAATTTAGTAATGTTAAAGAAACTTTTTTTTGTTGTTATTTTACAAAAGAGATGATAAATCTCTACAACTACATGTGTTAATATTTTTGATCATTTCCTGGCTTTGTATTATATTTTTAAAACTATGCTTAATGGTTTTAAATCTTTGTTGATTATGTGAGCCCAATAAGAGCACTTAACAGATTTTTAATTATTAGAGCAGTTATACCCACTACATCATTTCCTCATCTTCTATCTCCCCAGTTTTCCATAGCTAAAGTCACTATAATTTGCAAGTTTTATCCTTCACTGTTTTCTGACCTTTGATGAAAGCTGGAAAGCAGCTCCAGCCTCTTTATATCATCATGTACGAAATAATTCTCATGGTTTTGTAAATTGATAATGCAGTGTAGGGATGGAGGATATTGGCTCTAAAGCTAGATTGCTTGGATTTTAGTACTTGCCCAGCCACCTGATAACCAGGTAATCTTGAGCATCTCTCTCATACTTTCTTGAGGCTGAGCTTCCTCATCTGTAAAATATGGACAATGATGGAATCTACTTCATGGATGTGTTACTTTTCTGCATCTGCTGTAACAAATTTCTACTTAAAACTACAGAAACTCAACTGTTCACAGTTGTCAAGGCAAGAAGTCCAAAATCCAGGCCTCAGAAGGTGTACACTTCCTCCAAATGCTCTAGGGGAGATTCCGTTACTTTACTCTTCTGGTAGTTGTTGGCATGCCTTGGCTTGTGGCTGCATCACTCCAGTCTCCACCTCCAGTGTTATACTCTCCTCCTCTTCTCTCTGCCTTTTCTGTATCTCCCTTAAATGACTTAGGACCCACTGGGCAATCCAGGGTGATCTCATCTCAATATCCTTAACTTAATTACATCTGTAAAGACCTTTTTCCCCCCAAAATCAGATAACGTTCACTGTTCAGGGGTAAAGAACATATCTTTCGAGGGTCCACCATCCAACTCACTAAAATAGAATTGGGAGGAGTCAATGAGTGAATGGAGGTAAAATGCTTAGAACAGTTCCTAGTATAGAATAAAGGATCACAAAATATATCCCCCTTTCTCTTTCTATTCTTCTACTCCATCCTCCTCTTCCTTCTCCCTTCTCTACTTTCTTCTTGTATTATTGTTTTTGAGGCCTTATCATAATCACTAAGTTTTCAGATTTAGTTCTGTCTCAGAATTCAGTTCCCAGTGGGATCCTTCAGTGCGTCCCAGCCAAAGCTGACTTCAAGTTTTATTTTGGAATTTTTGGAGTAGAATTCTTCAACTTGAATCATTTAAGTTTAAGCAAGAATCCATTCTTGTCCCTGTTCCAGAGTATCTGTCTGATAGCCTGCCTAAGAACACCTGTCTCTTAACACCTTTGTTGTCTTGTTCTTTCCAGATCTTGAGAAACTACCCCTAACTCCGAACCACACAAGCCGCACTTCTGAATGTTTCCAGCAATAACTACAATTTGAAATAACTGCATATTTTACATTGTGCACACTTCTTCTTCTGGTTCTCTTTGCCAGAGCCCAGCTTCCAGATGTTTTTGCTTGCCTGACTTATTAAAGACTCAGTGATGATGACATTCTGAGACAACTATACGCCAGGTATTGTGTATGTTGCCTTCCTGCATTCTCTGATTCCAGTTCCAAAAGAAGGAACAGCTACTGTAGTTCCTGACTCTTCCTAGTAGATGAGCCTGGAGAACTCTGGCTTCTCTGCCCCACTTCATGTTTAGGAAAACAATGCTGAGCGGCACTGGGCAATCCTGAGATACACTGCACTGGACTATTAGTGACTAGGGTAATTTGCAAACAGTTGTGCATTTTAAATAGAATAGTTCAATGTTTTCTTAACACTAGAGGCCCGGTGCATGAAATTCGGGCATGGGGGGGTGGATCCCTCAGCCTGACCTGCACCCTCTCCAATCTGGGAGCCCTCAGAGGAGCCCTCTCCAATCCGGGAGCCCTGAGGGCTTATGCCCACTCCCTGTGGTTTTCTGCTCTCTGCGGGGCCTGGTCTCTCCACTCCCGCTACCCAGAGGCTCTCTGCAGTCCAGAGGCTCTCTGTGGCCAGGGTGGGATGCTTGCCTCATTGCCGCGGCAACAAAGCAAGTGTCCCACCCCCGCCACTCCACACGCGCTGCCCAGAGGTCCTCTGCAGTTGGGGCAGGATGCTTGCCTAGTTGCCACAGTGACGAAGCAAGTGTCCCACCCTGGCCGCTATGCACCCACTGCCCAGAGGCCCTCTGCTACCCAGAGGCCCTCTGCAGCAGGGGCGGAATGCTTGACTCATCACTGCAGCGACAAAGCATGCATTCCGCCAGGCTGCTCACACTGCCTGCTCTCAACGGCTGCCCCCCCCCACCAGGACTGGGGGACTCCAGCAGGGCTGAGGGGACTGGGAACGCCATCTTGTGGCTATGGGCGCCACCATCTTTGTGATGGAGTGATGGTTAATTTGCATATAATCCTTTTATTATATAGGATAAGGAGGAAATGGCTTGTAATTAAGAGCATTTGAGTTCCCAGTTACTCAGAGTCATCCATAAATTAAATTAGGGCACCAGATTATTTTAGAGGCAAATTAAATTTGACAACTTCTTAATTCAAAGAAAAAAAAAAGAACCCTTCTCCACCAAATTCAAGAGATTTCTCTTTTTCAAATAAATGGGAAATCTATACATTGCATACTTCAGAATAATTTCAGCATTGCATAACCTGTTTACTAATCTAAAGGAACCCTGCTGCCCTGACCGGTTTGGCTCAGCGGATGGAGCGTCGGCCTGCGGACTGAAGGGTCCCGGGTTCGATTCCAGTCAAGGGCATGTACCTGGGTTGTGAGCACATCCCCAGCGGGAGGCGTGCAGGAGGCAGCTGATCGATGTTTCTCTCTCATCGATGTTTCTAACTCTCTGTCCCTCTCTCTTCCTCTCTGTAAAAAATCAATAAAATATATTTTTTAAAGGAACCCTGCTGTATTTTTTCTTTTTATGCTTTGACTATTTCTCGATTTAACACAGAGATTTCACTGTGGATGAGTTCTGATTTTTAAGACATTATTTAGATACTTTACCTGGCATAATTTTGCAGAAAGAAAGAAAGAAAGAAAGAAAGAAAGAAAGAAAGAAAGAAAGAAAGAAAGAAAGAAGAAAGAAAGAAAGAAAGAAAGAAAGAAAGAAAGAAAGAAAGAAAGAAAGAAAGAAAGAAAGAAAGAAAGAAGAAAGAAAGAGGAAAGGGAAGGGAAGGGAAGGGAAGGGAAGGGAAGGGAAGGAAAGGAAAGGAAAGGAAAGGAAAGGAAAGGAAAGGAAAGGAAAGGAAAGGAAAGGAAAGGAAAGGAAAGGAAAGGAAAGGAAAGGAAAGGAAAGGAAAGGAAAGGAAAAGAAAGGAAAAGAAAGGAAAGGAAAACTTGAGATCATGTTTCCTCAAGGGATCACTCCCCGCTGTACAGAATGACTTCATTTTAAAATGAAGTTACATTATCTGAGAACTTTAATATAGCATTAAAGGGGATTATAGTAACAAGAAAAAAACTCTAGTAGAATTAGCTCAGTATAATGTTATATTGCATAATATTTTCAAGTTTAGTCATATTATACTACATTGAATCTTCAGTTTATTGTTTTCGTCTGTACATTCTTGTTAAGATGTTATAATGACTGTTCAGAAAGCTACAAATTGAATAATTAATATGAGAAAAGCAACTTTTAAAGTTCTACTAATTAAATGTATTTTCACTGGGAGGTAGGTTCCTTCATACTGTACTAATTTTCTGGTCTTTTAGGAAATTAAAGTAACTTGTTTAATGTAGAGAGAGTTGTAATTCACTTCGTGCATCTGGAACACAGCTCTAATATGGGTATTTCCAACTTACTCTGTCATGATATCAGCAAGATTTATTTATTTATTTATTTATTTTTATTTATTTATTTATTTATTAATATTTTTTGTTTTGGTAAGTCATAGCATCCTCAGAGTCTTCGCAGGACTTCAGAAATTGCCATAAATTGTTTACCTCTCCTCCAAAAGCCATACCCTAGTTGTTATATTCTTATATATTATGTTCATACAATCAACATCCTCCTAGAAACCAAATTTAGAAATACAGAACTTATTCCCCATCATTGTAACTTTTAGGATTTGTTTCAGGTCCGAGTGACCCCCAACTTTAAAAACAATACTAAAAGCAAAGAAAAATTATAAGACTCTGATAAACAAAATAAATTAATTAATGAATATATATAACATGCTAATGGATAGAAAGATGTCAGTTCTCCATAGCTTGATTTTTAGATTTAAGTCATTTATAATCAAGTCCCAAGTTATTTTGTAGATATTGAAAAACTGATTCTATATGGGGAGGAAAAAGTCCCAGAACAGCCAATGGGGTGCTAAAGAAGATAAACAAAGTTAGAGGACTGAGAATACCTGACTTCAAGACATACTCTAAAGCTACAGTTATCAAGACAGTGTGGTATTAGAGGGAAAAATACACACAAATAGAGCAATAGGAAAGAATAGAACACAGATATAGATCCTTAAAAATAGTCAACTGATCCTTGACTAAGTAGCAGAGGTAATACAATGGAGAAAAGATAGTCTCTATAACAAGTATTTCTGGAACAACTGGACATCAACATGCAAAAAACAGATAAATAAATCTAGACACAAACCTTGCACCCTTCACAAAAATTTACTCAAAATGGATCACAGACCTACATGTAAAACATGAAACTATAAAATTCCTAGAAGATAAATAGGAGAAAATCTAGGTGGCCTTGGGTATGGTGATAACTTTTCAGATACAACACCAAGGGCATATCCATAAAAATATAAAAATAAATAAAAAATTCTTCTTGGAAAATACAACATGAAGAGAATGAGATGACATGCCACATCCTGGGAGAAATTTGCAGAACACACATCTGATAAAAGACTGTTATCCAAAAAATACAAAGAATACAAAACTTAATAAGAAAACAAACAACCTCAATAAAAAAATGGGCTAAAGATCTTAAATTACACCTTATCAAAGAAGATAAACAGATTGCAAATCAGCATATGAAAAGATGTTCTACATCATATTTCATCAGGGAATGCAAATTAAAACAATAGTGACATAAATAGATACTTCTCCAAAGAGGACACACAGATGACCAATAGACAGATATATGAAAAGATACTCAATGTCACTAATCATCAGAGCAATGCAAATTAAAACAAGATATCACCTCACACCTGTCAGAATGGCTTTCATCAATAAATAAACAAACAAAAAATATTGGTGAGAATGTAGAGAAAAGGGAACCCTCCTGCACAGTTGATGGGATTGCAAATTGGTGGTGGAGCCACTATATAGGTTCCTCAAAAAAAAATTAAAAATATAACTACCTTATGACTTAGCAATTCCACTTCTGGGTATATATCTGAAGAAACCCAAAGCACTGATTTGAAAGAATAGATGCATTCCTATGTCTATTGCAGTGTTATTTACAATAGCCCAGGTATAGAAGCAACCAAGTAGTACCCATCAACAGACAAGTGGACAAAATATTGGTGGTACATATATACAATGGAATATCACTAGGCCTTAAAATAAAGAAATCTTACCATTTCTAACAGCATGTATGAACCTAGGGGATAATATTGTAAGTGAAATAAGTCAGACAGATTTAGGTAAATACTATAAGATTTCACTTACATGTGAAATTTAAATTACAAAATAAATGAAAAAACAAAGCAGAAAAAGATCCACAGATACAGAAAACAAACCAATGGTTGCCAGAGGGGAGGGTTGGGGGATAGCTGGGTGAAAGAGGTAAAGAAAGGAATAAGAAGTACAAATTGGTAGTTATGAAGTAGTCACAAGACATAAAGTACAGCATAGAGAATATAGTCAATAATATTGTAATAAGTATAGTGCCAGGTGTGTACCTGAAATATCAGGGGGATCGCTTTGTAAATTATGATTATCTAACCATTATACTATACAACTAAAACTAATATAAAATAATATTGAATGTCAAATGAAATTGAAAAATAAAATAAAACAATAATGACATATCACTATACACCTGTTACAGTGGCCAAAATCCAGTACATTGTCAACACCAAATACTGGCAAGAATATGGAGCAACAGGAACTCTCATTCATTGCTGGTGGGAATGCAAAATGGTATAACCAATTTGAAAGACAATTTGGCATTTTCTTACAAAACTAAACATATTAGTACCATAAAATTTTAAAATGACACTTCATAGTATTTACCAAGAGAATTTGAAAACTTACGTCCACATAAAAACCTGTTCATGAATATTTGTAGCAACTTTATTTATAATTGCCAAAACATGGAAGCAATAAAAATATCCTTAACTAGGTGAATGGATAAATAAAAGGTTGTACATAAAGACAATAGATTATCCAGCACTAAAAATGAAATGAACTTTCAAGCCATTGAAAGACATGAAAGAACCTTAAATGCATATTACTAAATGAAAGAAGTCAATCTGAAAAGGCTACACAGTACTAGTATATGATTTTAACTATATGTCATTTTGGAAGAGGCAAAACTACAGACACAATAAAAAGACCACTTTGGATGATTATAAAGGCAGTGTTTATTGAAAAACATTTTATTTTCAAAATTGAGCTATCAGCTGTTAAAGTGTGTATACATTTTTTGGGACACCCTGTATAGGCACCATACTGCAATTTTATCCAATCTTGTTATCAGCAGAGGGCAGGAGTAGAAATTGAAATAGATCCTTCTCTGTGTGAACCTTAGTTATGTTTTAAGAAAAATTTCAAATTTTCAGAACATAAAAATGTAAATAATAATATACTATGTGAAATATATTCCAAGACCAATTTATAAAAATAAAAGCATAATATACTAATTAGATCAGACAGCTAAATAACCTTCCAGTCATCATTCTGGACGAAGCCATGGTGGCGGGGGCCAAGGCAGAGGCGTTTAGGGGCGATCAGGAAGGCAGGCGAGTAGTTAGGGGCGATCAGGCAAGCAGGCAAGTGGTTAGGGGTAATCAGGCAGGCAGGCAGGCCAGCGGTCCTGGATTGTGAGAGGGAAGTCAGACTGCTGGTTTACGAATCCTGTGGACTTCCACTGAGGGGTCCCAGATTGTGAGAAGGTGCAGGCCCAGCCAAGGGACCCCCTGCCCTCCCATGCATGAACTTGGTGCACCAGGCCTCTAGTTCAAATATAAAATCATTATCATCATTATTAGAGACTAGAGCCCAGTGCATGAATCCCTCAGCCTGGCCTGTGCCCTCTCACAATCCGGAATCCCTCAGGGAATGTTGGACTGCCAGTTTGGGCCTGATCCCCTCAGGTTAGGCCAAGGGCTTCTAGTATGCATATAAGATCTTTGGTTAATCTTTTCCCACCTTCCCCCTACTCCCTTCTCTCTGAAATTCATCAACCTGTTCCATTTCCATGACTGTGCATTGAGTGTCTGCCCTCTGGTGGTCAGTACACATCATAGCTACCGGTCGAATGGTCGCATGGTTGAACAGTTGCTTAGGGATATATATATATGTATGTATACGTATATATATATATGTATATGTGTATATATGTATATGTGTATATATGTATATGTGTATATATGTGTGTATATATATGTGTATATATATACATATATATGTATATATGTGTGTATATATATATTTATACACATATATATATATATATATTTTCTAGTTCGTTTTGTTCCATTAATGTGGCAATGAAAGCCACCTGTAAAATAATTTGTTCCTGAGTTTGCCTAAGTAATAAAGATTTAGATTTTTGTCCCTTCCTTATTTGGTCCAAATATTTTAAAGCACAAACATATTCCTCTGTCCTCTCCATACTTAAGTTCTCATGCTTCTTGAGTTTTTTCTTCTATAACACTTCAGGTTTCTATTACTGGGACATTTATTTATTTAGATCAGTTTATCTGGCTCCTACAGAACTCCCATGTAGTAGAGGATTTTGTTTCCTTCTCCCATTAGAATTACTGAGAAGGTATGCTTTTTTCATCTTTCCAGCACCATATCAATGGCAACCTCATAGGATTCACTTCTTATCTGAGGTTCATGAGTTCTAAAGCAGCTGTTCTCAAAGTGTAGTCCCTGAATCAGCAGCAAGAACAGCACCTTGGAACTTTTTTGAAATGCAAATTCTTCACCTAATGATTGAGAAACCCTGGGCATGGGGCCCAGTAATCAGAGTTCTAACTAGCCTTCTACGTGATTTGAAGTGTGTGTAAGAACTACTCTCTAAGTCATAGGATCTCAAATTTGCTTATACATTGGAATTACCTGGGGAGCTTTAAAAAATATTGATGCCTGGGTCCTAACCCCAGAAATTCTGAATTAATTAATTTGGGGTAAGGCCAGGGAATTGGGAATTTTGCTAGCTCTCCAGGTGATTATAAAATGTAGCCAAGGTTGAGAATCACTGCTCTTAATCATTTGTAACTTCCTATTACAGTTGTCACCTCCAGGTTCTTTGAGCTTTTTGTTCTTTCCCTAAGGAGCTATGCCATATGAGTATACAGTGAGGCTACAATGAATTAGATATTAACTTGTTGTGAGTGGATTTAGATGTTAAATAAAATGTGACACTGCATCTTATCATTTCCTTTGGTTTTGTTTATCATACATGATGAGCCTTTGAACTTGAAGCTGAAATAATTTAATGCAATGTTTCTTTTGAATCTATTGGACTTTGTATGCATCCGGGTGACATGCAAAGTGAACATCTAAATGCGCTTCCTGTGATCTTTGGGAAAAGCACCAGAGGAGAAAGAGTGTTCCATGGTACATTAAGCATGTAAAGTGAGCTTAATCAGATGGAATTGATTTGCTTACGTTGCCCTTATATGTACAAAAAGAACTGTTCTGGACTAAATAAATTCAATATTAAAATTGCCTTCACACTCCATATATAACCAATTTTATCACCATATATTCTACCAGTTAGATGTTACTTGGAGAGGAAAATGTAATTCTTTAGCTAGCAAATGAAGAGAGATAGCAAGAACTTCTTCACAGTGTCAGTAGGGAGGAATATGTTAAGGACCTTTCTCTTACTTATGTCAGACATGGATAAGAATCACTTCCAAATCAACATTTCTTCCTCTCATTCCAGAGATGATCTTTCTCCACACTCAGTCAAGTGCTCTACTCTTGTCTTTGTAAAATAAACATTGATCTACCGCTTTTTAATCTCAATCTTATTTTATATGTGGAGAAAGTTCAATGGTGACTATACCTTGTAATTCAGCCTTGGGAGTGGAGAGGCTGATTTGATATTGAGCTTCTTAGTGTCTTTGATATAAAAGGATTCTAGGATATTTCAAGGCCAAGTGACAGCATTTAGCCATTAGAGTCAGAATTAATATAATTACTGTAACATGTAGCAAAATCAGAATGGCAACCAGGGGGTCTTGACTTGAAAAGACTTGTATGTGATAGATAAGCTAACAACAAGGGTCCCACTGGAATTTATAGGAACAATAACAAGAAATCAAGAGCAAGGAAGGAGAAGGCAGATGTCACTTGTTGCAATGGAAAATCATGATCCATTCCTTTCATTCCAGAAATGAAAAAATTTCTCAGACCCAGAGTCCATTTATTGAAAAAGAACTTGAGCCCCCAACAGAAGGGCTCTGAAATGTAACAGAAAGAATATATAGTAAAATTGTACTTCCCATTCCTTCTCTAAGGCCATTTAACAGAGCATAATAAGGAAAGGGGTATAACCAGATCTGATTATTAGAAGTATTTGATTATCTTTGGTTAATTCTGTCTAATTAAAAGGTGATCTGAAATCAATTTCAATGTTTGTGGGGGTGGGTTTTCCCCACAATCAACAAGCAATTCTCAGACCCCAGCTCTGAGTGTCCAAGAATTAAACTTTGTTCTCACACTATCTGCCTGGAAACTCTGCCAATGGCAAGCCCATGTTATCATGTATATTTCTGACAGACTGGCTATAGATCACAGGTTCTCACAACCTGCTCTTTGGTTTTGATTGATTTGCTAGAGAAGCTCACACAACTCAGAGAAATGTTTTACCTACTAGATCACTGATTTATTATAAAAGGATATAAGTGAGAAACAGCCAGATGGAAGAGATGCAAAAGGCAAGGGATGGGGAAAGGGCATGGAGTTTTCATTTGCATGTGTTCACCGACTAGGAAGCTCCCAGATGTCGCCCTTTCGGGTTTTTGTGGAAGCTTCACCACTAAGCCACGCTTGATTAAATCATTAGCCTTTGGTGATTGATTCAACCTCCAACCCCTTCCCCCCCCCCCCGGAAGACAGGGGTGTAGAACTGAAAGTTCCAACACTCTAATCACATGGTTGACTCTCCTGGCAACCAGCCCTCAACCTTAGGAGTTTTCTAAAAGTCACCTAATTAATATACTCCTCATTAATATAAATCAGTTGTGGTAGAAAGTGATTTATTTCAGGAGACACAAAAAGGATTCCAATAAACCTACATCAATAACAGCCACATAGTCATTTTAGGCTCCTCATGTCAGTATTCCAACAGTCATAAAAAATTCCTGTGTTGGCAAGAGAAATTGACCCTTGTTATCATAAAGATATAACGTTATCCTATATAATAAAGAGCTAATATGCAAATGGTCATCATGCCCTCACATCCTTGTGCCCTTGCGCCCTCGCACCCTTGCACCAGGGCCAGGGGACCTGAGGCTGGGCTGGGGGACCTGAGGCTGCGCCCCCTGCCCGGTGGGGCTTGATGGGGGACCTAAGGCTGTGCCCCCCCCGCCCTGCAGGGCTTGACAGGGGTGGGGCCAGCCAGGTCTGGGTCTCGTGTGATTTCAAGGCACGCGCAGGCAGGCGAGGACTTGACTCTGGGTCCTGCGGCGTGCTCCAGACTCTGACAGGAGGGCGATTTTCATATACATTTTACTATTTTTTTTTTCATCTCTGACACTTCTATTATGGAGAAAGGGCAAATAGCAATGTTAAAATATTTCCTCTAATTTTCTTTTAATGTGCATGAATTTTGTGCACCGGGGCACTAGTTCCTATATAATGAAGGCAGGTAGAAGAATGTCTAGAACTCATAGGAGTTACTGGGCACGTCCTGGTGCTTCCCTCCCTGGTGGTAGGTATGAATGGCCATCTGAACCAACTACAACTCAAGGAATGTACATTAACTCAGATCCTTCAGAAATGATTCCAGGTTACCTGACGGGACAAACAGCCTAGACCTGCAGAAGTATAACAGATAGTGAGAGCAAACTGGAATGGATAATAGTGGAAGAATATGATGACTCCCAATCATGGCTTTGTAGTGTCATAACTTATCCCATGAAGCCTTCAGATATAAGGTTTATGGTTTTACTTTTTTTTTTTTTAAAGATTGTAGCTGGCTACCATGACACAGGGAAACTAGGACAATGTAAATTTAACATGGAACATAAGATTAGAAAGGAAAACTGTAACTATTTTCAGATGGCATGATAATGTATAAAGAGGACCTTAAAGATTATACCACAAAACTACTAGAACTGACAAATTTAGTAAAGTAGAAGGATACAAAATAAATATCCAAAAATCAGTTGCATTTTCATACACCAATAATGAACAATCAGAAGGGGAAACTAAGACAACAATCCCATTCACAACTGCTTCAAAAAGAATAAAATACCTAGGAATAAATTTAACCAAGGATGTAAAAGACCTATACTCAGAAAAGTATAAGATGCTGAAGAAATTGAAGAAGATACAAGTAAGTAGAAGTATATATCATGCTCATGGATAGGAAAAATTAACATTAAAATGTCCATATTACCCCAAACAATGTATAGATTCAATGTAAATCCCAGGGATTATTTCACAGAACTTGAACAAATATTCCAAAAGTGTATATGCAACCACAAAAATATCTTTGGATAGCCACAGAAATCTTGAGAAAGAACCAAGCTGGAGAAATGATACCACTTGACATCAAACTATACTACAAGGCCATAGTAATAAAAACAGCATGGTACTGGCATAAAAACAGAAATATAGATCAATAGACCAGAATAGAGGGCCCAGAAATAAACCCATGGTTTCATAGACAATTAGTATTTGATGATGGGGAAAAGATGGTCTGTTCAATAAATGGTGTTCAGAATAATTGGACAGATATATGAAAAGAAAGAAAGAAAAGAAAGAAAGAAAGAAAGAAAGAAAGAAAGAAAGAAAGAAAGAAAGAAAGAAAGAAACTAAACCACTTTGTTAAACTATATACAAGAGTAAACTCAAAGTGAATTAAAAAAATGTTGGACTAGAAACCATAAAAATTCTAGAAGAAAACATAGGCAGTAAAATCTGGAACATTTTTTGTAGTAATATTTTTTTTCCTGATATATCCCTCAGGAAAGAGAAACAAAAGAAAAAAAATAAACAAATGGGACTACATCAAACTTAAAAGTGTTTGCACAGAAAAGGAAACTATGAACAAAATGAAAAGACAACCCACTGAATGGAAAAAGATATTCACCAATACATCTGATAAGGACTTAATACCCCAAATATATAATGTCACTAATCACCAGAGAAATGCAAATTAAAACAACAATGAGATATCACCTCACAACTATCATCAATAAATCAACAAATAACAAGTGTTGTCAAGGATGTGGAGAAAAGGGAACCTAGTGCACTCTTAGTGGGAATGCAGATTGGTGCAACCACTGTGGAAAACAGTATGGAGTTACCTTAAAAGATTAAAAATTGAACTGCCTTATGGCAGCATTACATTTCTTGGAATACTTTTTTTCTTTTTTCTTTTTATTAAATCTTTATTGTTCAGATTATTACATTTGTTCCTCTTTTTTCCCACCATAACTCCCCTCCACCCAGTTCCCACCCCACCCTCCGCCCTCACTCCCCACCCACTGTCCTCATTCATAGGTGCGCGATTTTTGTCCAGTCTCTTCCCGCATCCTCCACACCCCTTTCCCCCCCAAGAATAGTCAGTCCATTCCCTTTCTATGCCCCTGATTCTATTATAATCACCAGTTTATTCTGTTCATCAGATTATTTATTCACTTGATTTTTAGATTCACTTGTTGATAGATGTGTATTTGTTGTTCATAATTTGTATCTTTACCTTTTTCTTCTTCTTCCTCTTTTTAAAGGATACCTTTCAGCATTTCATATAATACTGGTTTGGTGGTGATGAACTCCTTTAGCTTTTCCTTATCTGTGAAGCTCTTTATCTGACCTTCAATTCTGAATGATAGCTTTGCTGGATAAAGTAATCTTGGTTGTAGGTTCTTGCTGTTCATCACTTTGAATATTTCTTGCCACCCCCTTCTGGCCTGCCAAATTTCTGTTGAGAAATCAGCTGACAGTCATATGGGTACTCCCTTGTAGGTAACTGACCGTTTTTCTCTTGCTGCTTTTTAGATTCTCTCTTTGTCTTTTGCTCTTGGCATTTTAATTATGATGTGTCTTGGTGTGGTCCTCTTTGGATTCCTTTTGTTTGGGGTTCTCTGCGCTTCCTGGACTTGTAAGTCTATTTCTTTCACCAGGTAGGGGAAGTTTTCTGTCATTATTTCTTCAAATAGGTTTTCAATATCTTGCTCTCTCTCTTTTTTTGGCGCCCCTATAATTCAGATGTTGGTACGCTTGAAGCTGTCCCAGAGGCTCCTTACCCTATCTTCGTATTTTTGGATTCTTTTTCATTTTGCTTTTCTGGTTGGGAGTTTTTTGCTTCTTCGTATTTCAAATCGTTGACTTGATTCTTGCGATCCTCTGGTCTGCTGTTGGGAGTCTGTATAATATTCTTTATTTCAGTGTATGCTTAATTTCTAGTTGGTCCTTTATCACAACATCGAGGGTCTCACTGGATTTCTTGAGGATCTCACTACATTTATCGGCGGTCTCACCAGTCTTTTTGAGGGTCTTACTAAATTTATCGGCGGCTTCTAGACAGTTCTTGAAACACCTTAAAAGTGTTGTTTTGAACTCTATATCCAGCAGTTTGCTTTCCTCCATTTCTGTCATTTGTGTCCTGTTTCTTTGTCTCCGCATTTTTTATGCTTCCTTGTGTTGATAAAGTGGTTTTCTGTGCTAAGTGTCCTCTAGGGCCCAGTGGTTCAGCCTCCCCAATTACCTGAGGAGGACACTCTTGGTGCTCCCCCTTGTGGTCTTTGTGCACAGTCTTGTTGTAGTTAAACCTTGATTGTTGTAAGTAACACTGGGAGGGGTTGACCTCCAGGCCAATTGGTTGTGAGAATCAGCTGTGTCTGCAGTGGGAGAACTTCTGTCCTGGAGCTCTAGGGAGGTGCTAATCTAGCCTCTGCCTGAGGCTATCCAGCAAATGCCTCCATGCAAGGCGTGGGCGGGGCGGGTCTCAAGGGATCAACAGGGCAGGCAGATTGAGCAGTTATGGCTGCTCTCAGTCCTGCCTTCAGAGGCCCCGCTTCTCAGTGTCCCAGCAATTGCTGCAAGTACCTCCGAGAGAAAGCTGCCCTCAAGTTCCGACCGATGCCAGACAGTACTGCTTCTCCCGTATGAGTCTAGGTCCCCAGAGACTCGCCCGGAACTGGAGCTCAGAGCCTGAGACTCCCTCCCGACTGAAAAAGACAACCGCGCCCTCAGCCGCCAGCCTGCTCCGTGTGCGCCTCTGTACCTTAGTATTTTACTTCCGCACCGCACCTCCTCTGAGTCTCGGTATGCTTTTCTCTTTCCTTCTAGTTGTAGAATTTCCACTCAGCCAGCCTTCCTGTGGTTCTGGGTGATGTCTGTTCCGTCTTTTAGTTGTATTTTGAAGTGGTTGTGCAAGGCAGCAAACTCCGGTGTTTACCTATGCCGCCATCTTGGTTTCCCCCGTCTCTTGGAATATTTTTAAAGAAAGCTGAAATACTAAATCAAAAGAATGTATGTACTCCTATGTTCATTGCAGTGTTATTTACTATAGCTAAGATTTGGAAACAGCCCCAGTGCCCATCAGTAGATGAGTGGATAAAAGAGCTGTGGTACATTTACACAGTGGAATACTACTCAGCCATAAAAAAAGGAAATCTTGCTTTGGATGGACCTGGAATGTATTATGCTAAGTGAAATAAACCTATCAGAGAGAGACAAGTACCATATGATCTCACTTATATTTGGAGTCAAATGAACAAAATAAATTAACAAACTAAATAGAAACAGACTCATGAATATGGAGAACAAGCTGACAGCTGTGAGAGAGAAAGGAGGTTGGAGGCCGGATAAAAATGGTGAAGGGATTAAGGAAAGTAAAAATAAAACAAAAAACAAAACTCATAGACACAGACAGCAGTATGGTGATTACAAGAGGGAAAGGGGTGTTGGGGAGGTAGAAGAGGGTAAAGGGATGATAAATGGTGATGGAAGGAGACTTAACTTGTGTTAGTGAACACACAATACAATATACAGATGATGTATTATAGAATTGTATAACTGAACACTATGTAAGTTTATTAACCAATGTCGCCCCAATAAATTCATTAAAGTAATATATATATATATATATATATATATATATATATATATATATATATAAAATAAATAAGCTTACTCTCTGGAAAATAAGAGAAGTGTTTGTAACAAAATTTCTCTTTAGAAAACATGCAACTCATTTCCTTCTCTTTCAAAAGATAGTAAAGTGGACTTGATAGGTTTTGCTGTCCATTATTCATAAAAGTCTAAATGTAAGACATTCTGATAGATAAGAAATAATGTGCCTGTATATGTCTACAACCTACTGCTCAAGAATATTAGTAGTTAAAAGTTAAGAAAGTTTTATCCAATCTTAAATCTTATATCCTTCCTAAATTTCTCCTGTTGTGAACTACACTAGCTCAACTACTGAGTAGTATTCATGCTATTTTCACTTTGTGTTTGAATACTGTTGCTAACCTATCTTCTGTCATCTCATTATAATATTAAGTATTAAGCACAAATAAAATGACAGATTTTGTTCTGGAACTTGTGCCTGTCTGTTACCTACCTACACTGATTTCAGAGCTGAAAACCTAGAATTTTATTTTATTTTTATTTATTATTTTTTTAATATATTTTATTGATTTTTTACAGAGAGGAAGGGAGAGAGATAGAGAGTCAGAAACATCGATGAGAGAGAAACATCGATCAGCCGCCTCCTGCACATCTCCCACTGGGGATGTGCCCGCAACCCAGGTACATGCCCTTGACCGGAATCAAATAAAATGACAGATTTTGTTCTAGAACTTTTGCCTGTCTGTACTGAGACAAACCGGTTTCGGCATGAAAACCTAGGATTTTAAAAAATGCTTCTTAAAAGCTTTCAGGTACATCTACTATATCCACTGCTCTTGGCCTAGTGTCTCTCTTGAATAATGAATGCAACACAGTAGCTCATATTATTGGCCCGAGTTCTCCTCTATCTCAAACTCAGCCTCCATACTTCTACTAGAATGTTCTCTTAAAATAAAATTCAGGTGATCCTGTTTTTTGTTTTGTTTTTCCCAGAGGCTCCACCATCATTCTGTAAATTCCTCTGTGTTTTGGCACCTAAAACATCTGCTGCCACAAGTTATCCCTTTCACATCTAAAAATGCATTCAATACTACAAAGTATCATTTCTGTGCCACAGCCATACATACCAACTATATTGTAATTAATTGTGTACTTATCTCCCATTTATGCTTTTCAAGGGCACTGTCCCCATTTCCTTGATGAACCATAGCTATCTGTGCACTGGACTCGGGCATACATTGGAAAGATGCTACTTGCCAGTAGACATTCTTGATATTTACATAAACAAGAGGAGAAGCCTCCAATGAAAACAGTCAAAATATAATGGTGACGAATGCATTAGTGGCCACAAAAATAGCTCATATTGTAGTGGTTCACTTAATCAGGAGGTAAGATGATCAAATGACAGTTCATGAATTTGGGTGGTAAAAAGATACAATGAGACCATAGATGGAAATGAAAAATTGAAAAAGAGCATGCAGAAATACATTCCTGAGAGAGGACTTCTTGTCAACCTGTGTCTGCTTCTTTCATATAATACACAGTGGTGGGCAGACAGAAAAGCAAGCAATAAGAAGTGAGGAGGCCTGTGTCTCTGAGACCCCTCAGGTCACTCCAGCTGGACAAAATCATATTTTCAAAGGGAAGGGTGTTCAGCAAAATCTTCTAAAAGACCCACAGCAATCGATAAGCACATTAGGCAAAGGGAGTATAAGTGATATTTTTTTTGGAGTTTGGTATATTAGATGAAACCCCACCTGATGCTGTAAACCAATTTGTATGACCATTGATTTTGAGTTTTGTTAAGAGATAAAAATGCTGAGAGCACCAGCTGTTCCTTGGCCAAAGGCGCTGTGGGGTCCGCAGCCCTGTAGTAAATGACCAACATCCCTGGATGGGTTCAGTCACCTGCAACCTGTCATGTCAGCACAGTTAGCCATTTACAAACCAGTGGGGGTTTGTTACAGGTTTGTTTATCTTTCAATAGAACCACCTGCCTGGAGTTAAATTGCCTGGGCTAAAAATAGAAAAATAGTGCACAGGATAGTTGTACCATTCAAGAGGACAAAAGCATTAGACACAGGGAAGGAAAACAGGCAAATTCCCATCTTACTGCTTTGTCGGAATCTGGGTAGTGTCTTGGGAATTTTTATCTAGTTAGCTTTGTAACTGGAAAAAAAATATTAAATGTACCAGCAGGTTTAAACTTCTAAAATCTGCTGAACTTCATTTTATAATCTCTTGAGGACAATAAAAAAACAAACAAACCCACAAAACAAACCCATGGTAGAATATTAGCCTTATCAACCCTAATGATAGGCTGATAATCCATAAAGCAGTCCACCGTGGTAACCTCCTGAGCATACTAGCAGGTGGAACATACTCAGTTCTGCAAAAACCAGCAGGGTGCAGTTCAAAGCATCCATAAAAGTCTTTACAAGGGTAGGGCCAAAAATGTCTAAATCAGTGCACCTTTCTATAACAATGACCAAACTCTTAGCTTATTTGGTCATGAAATATACAGTAGGCAATCCTCACAATTTCATGATATAATTGATGTGAGAGATTGGATGGACCTAGAGAGCATTATGCTAAGCAAAATCAGCCAGTCAGAGAAAGATCGGTATCACATGACCTACCTCATATGTGGAATCTAATGAACAACATAAACCGATGAACAAAAATAGACCCAGAGACATAAAAACATTGAACAGACTGACAAATCTCAGAGGAAAGGCAAAGGAGGGTGGAGGGAGGGAAGAGATCAACCAATGAACTCATATGCATATATTCAAAACCCATAGACACAGACAATAGAGTGGTGAAGGCTTGTGGAGGTGGGGGATGGAAGAGGGCAGTGAAGGAAAAAAAGGAATGTATGTAATACTTTCAACAATAAAGATTTATTTTTTAAAAAAAAGATTGGGAATTTAAAAAATTAACTCAAATCTACTCTACCAATGATATTTATCTAAATTACTGGCCCAAACAATTAACTTTGTTTTCTGCTATGCTACATAAGGATAAATTAGCACATATTTATTTTTATTTTAATGCTCATAATTTCTAATTTTAAATTAAAAATTTGGGGGGGATTTTGGTATTTCAATATTGTTATCTTTACATGTTGTTTTGAATTTTTAATTGTGATAAAATACACAACATAAAATTTACATCTTAATTATTTTAAGGAAAATTTGTAGTCAACTATTTTTTTCTATCAATTTAACTGTTTCTTTATATATTTTCTTTATTCTGATCAAATTTAAACATTGACAAATTATCATGCTCTGAGTGATGCTGACCTCACATTGACTTTTTTTTGTGTGAGAATGTTTAAGTTTTCTCTTTACTAGGGTAAATATTAAGGGATAGGATTGCTAAATCATATGGTATCTATTTAGCTTTATAAGAAATTGCCAAAATGTTTTCTTTTTTATTTTTTTTTCAATTATAGTTGGTGTACAATATTATATTAGTTTCAAGTGAACAACATAGTGATTATACATTTATATAACTTAGAAAGTGATCACCCTGATAAATCTAGTACCCATCTGACACCATACACAGTTATTACAATATTATTGACTATACTAGAGGCCTGGTGCACAAAATTTGGTCCCTGGTGCACAAAATTTGGTCCCTGGTGCACAATTGGTCCCTCAGCCCAACCTGAACCTTCTCCAATCTGGGAGCCTCGGGGAATGTCCAACTGGCAGTTGGACATCCCTCTCACAATCTGGGACCTCTAGCTCCTAACCACTCACCTGACTGCCTGCCCTAACCACTCTGCTTACCTGCCTGATCCCCCTAACTGCCCTGCCCTGCCAGCCTGGTCACCCCTAATTGCCCTCCCCTGCCGGCCTGGTTTCCCCTATTAACTTTTTTTTTTTAATCTTATCCCTTTCACACAAAATTGTATATGACTTCCTTATTGGCTTCTCCCTCTCACACAATTTTTCTCTTTTCTTTATGTAACACTTTTTCCTACTGACTCATCATTTATAAACTTGTCTTTCCTCCTTATTTCCTACTTCTGTTCCATCATCCTTCTTCCCATCTTTCTCCTACCCTCCCTCCTTCCCCACATTCCTTCTTTCCTTTATCTTTACCCCTGCCCTCCCTCCCCTTTTCCTTCCTTCCCACCTTAATTTTTTTCTTCACTTCCTCCCTCAGACCTGCTTTGATCCCTCCCCCATTTCCTCCTTCTTCCCATTCTCCTTTTAAGCTCTACCAGCTCCCCTTTAAAACTTTTCTTCCCTCCCTCTTTCTCTCTCATCCTACCTTTCCCATACATTCTTCTCTACTTCCATTGTTTTAATATCTATCTACCTGCCTAATCATTCACTACCATTTATCTTTTTTTCTTTTCTGACTCTTACTTTTAAAATCTGTCCCCAGTAGCCCTAACCAGTTTGGCTCAGTGGATAGAGCATCGGCCTGTGGGCTCAAGGGTCCCAGGTTCGATTCTGGTCAAGGGCATGTACCTTGGTTGCGGGCACATCCCCAGTGGGGAGTGTGCAGGAGGCAGCTGATCGATGTTTCTAACTCTCTATCCCTCTCATTTCCTCTCTGTAAAAAATCAATAAAATATATTTTAAAAAATCTGTCCCCAGTACACAACTATACTTGATTTTCATTATAGCGCCTACAGTTCACTCATACATCCTCTTTCCTTCTTTCCTCTGCTCTCTACTGACTCCTTTATAAAGTTCTTCCCTCCCTCCTTCCCTTTTTAAAGTTTCTGTTGCGGGGGCATTAACCCCCAGCCCAGGGCTCAGCCCTGGCCAGGTGTTCGCTGCCCCCTTCCCCCGCCTCCCTGCTGCCATCCTGCTCCCATTCCCTGCCTAGGATGCCCATCCCAGTGAGGGTGGTTGAGGCCCTTGCAGCCTGGGCGCTGCTGCCATGAAAGCAGGAGTGCCTCCACCCGGAAGGCCTAGGGACCGTCCACCCCCTCCATCCTGGGACCTGCAATTGGCCCACGCAGAAGGCCACCTCCCTCCTCCAGCATCTGGGAGGGGCTCCCCGCTCTGTGCTGCCTGCAGTACCACCCCTTGCCAGGTGCACCTGCTCCGCCCCCTGCAGCCACCACCCCCTCCCATGTGCAGCCCCACATTCCCTTCCCTTTCCATTCCTGCGTCTTTTTCTTATTCCCTTTCTATATTTCTGTTTCTCCTCTCAGCCTGTCTGCATGCAGGCCTGCCTTCCTCTCCGTCTCCTTTCTTATTCCCTCCTATTGTATCCTATCCTACCCTGGGCCTTGCAGCTGTCTGAGCAGAGAGCTGGGACGCAGCCTGCTGATCTGGTTGTGACGTTATGGTGTAACAGAAAATTTGCATATTCCTGTTATTATATAGGATTACTTATGCTGTACTTTACATTCCATGACTATTCAGTAACTACCAATCTGTACTCCTAATCCCTTCACCTGTTTCACCCATCCCCTCAACTCCCCTGCTATTGGCAGTTGTTAAATCTTCTCTGTATCTATGAGTCTGGCCAAAATGTTTTCTAAAGTTGCTGTACCAATTTGCATTATCACAAGTAGTGTATGAGAATTCCACTTGTTCCAAATCTTTGTCAGCATTTGGTATTGTCAGTGCATTAGTACTGATAATAGCCATTTTGATATATTTATAATGGTATCACATTGTGGTTTAATGTGCATTTCCCAAATGACGAATGGCTTTGAGCATCTGTTTCATGTGCTCATTTGCCATCTGTATATCTCTTGTGGTTAAGTATCTGTTCAAATATTTTTCCCACTTTTTTAAATTGAGATTTTTGTTTGGGTGCTGTTTTCATGTTGAGTTTTGAGAAGTTTTTTTTTTTTTTTAATGTATTTTAATGTATTCTGGATAGAAGTTCTTTGTCAGAAGTTGTTTTCACTATTTTATTTGCTTTGGCTTTCTATATAAATTTTAGAATTAGTTCGTGACAGTCACCAAAATTCTGATGAAATTTTGACTGGGATTGGGTTTTCAATTTGGTAAGAATTGACATTTTAACAATATCACTGTCTACTCAATGTAAGGCCCTACTAAGTGTGTGTGGGCTTTGTAACTCACCAGCCCCACTACTGTTGATTAGTTGAGAGGTCCCACCTCCACCAATGCAATTAATCACCTGACTGACATAAGGCCGGAGGAGGGGTTAAGAGTGGGATGGAAGGGGTCAATGGGGGAAAAAGGAGACATCTGTAATACTTTCAACAATAAAGTAAATTTTTATAAAGAAAGAAATAGCACCGACTCTGTACAAACTCTTCCAGGAAGTAAAAGAGGAAACAGTTCACAACTCATTCTATAAGGTCATTTCCCTGATGTATATATGGACCCTTATACCCAATGAACATAGACACACAAATTCTTAACAACATATCAGTAAGTTCAAACTAGCAGTGCCTAACATGATGATACATCCTGATTAAGTGGTATTTAAACCAGAAATGCAAAGGAGAATTGAAAGGGCTGGAAATTAAATAATACCATGCACCATATCAACACAGTAAAAAAGAAAAAAGACAAAAGAAAGGGGGGGGGGAAGCCCTTCCTTAGTTTTTCCCAAGTAATCTGAAAGAGGAGGGGTACAGAAGGACAGTCCAGTTTTGATGCTAGATTCTAAAGTAGACACCTTACCTAGAGACAATGAGTTGGATGCCATCTTTAGGCATATGAAAATTAGAGAATAAGCAGGGAAAGTCAGTCTTCAATGAGTAAAGAAAGAGAAAGTACAGTTCTTTGAGGAAACCTCATCATGCACACTTGGAAACACAGTCTAATAATGGTCACATGCATACCTATAGGGGTGGTCTTGGTTTCTACCCTCTTCTGTAAATCATGGCCCCTGATCCTTTTCTCTTTATTTTCTATGAGGAAGGACAAAGACATTGTGCTAAGACATTATTTATAGTTTTATTGAGATTGTTGAGTGGCAGGTAACAGGTTATTGATTCCAGTTGCAAACTTATTGAGTCTGAAGTTTAGAATATTAATCAACTTTTGGTTACAACAGAACAAACAGATTAAACAAGCTAAGGCACAACTACTCCTAAAGGGTGTGTGTGATAGCAATTAATGGTGAGGGCTCGGCTGCAGGGAAACAGTTACATCCTCACTGAGATTCAGCCACTTTTCTTGAATCCATGGCTCCCTGAATTGCTGCAAATCTTTGTTTTCAGTCTTCCACCAAAGGTTTTGGTAAGTGGCTTGTTTGCCTCAGTGCTGACTTATTTTCTCTACTGGCAATATACGTATTTACCAGCAGACATATTATGGGCTAAAAGCCCCCAGATAGCTGCCTGGGTGCTAGGAAACATCAAAGGGAGGTGAAAAAAGACAAGTCCCTTAGTTGGTCCTTCAGGGCATCACCAGACAGGTCAACACAGGCAACCACAGGATTGGGTAATAAGGTACTTTTAGCTCCCTACAGTAGCAGTGACCTGTTCCCGAGTGTGGTCTGCTTTCTTCAAGGCACCTCTAAGCTGGGAAGCAGGGGATGGGCCCAAGTAAAGGAACTACAAACTTTGTGTAGTTCACAATGTTTTAATGTCTATTTTTTGTTGATTGAAAATCTTTGTGATTACAGTGAGCACTTGGTTAGCCTCAAGAGTTCTGAACTTTTTGTGACCATTTTGAGAGTCTATCATTGGTTTGTGGAGGGACAGACTCTGAGTATCCATGCTTCTTAAATCTTACCTGCTTTAGCCCAACCAGCATGGCTCAGTGGTTGAGCATCAACCTATGAACCAAAAGGTTATGATTCAATTACTGGTCGGGGCACATGCCTGGGTTGTGTGTTTGATCCCCAGTGTGGGGCATGCAAGAAGGCAGCTGATCAATGATTCTCTCTCATCATTGATATTTCTATCTCTCTTACCCTCTTGCTACCTCTCTGAAATATATATATTAAAAAATCTTACCTGCTTTATATCACACCTGCTGTGAAAGACCTTCCCTATTGTCTAAGCTTTCTTTCTGCTGATGGGAATTTTGGAATTCCTGACTCAGAGTTGCTCTAATTGGCAGTAGTTTAACCCTACCAGACCGCTGTACCGATTTTTCGGTAATTTCCACACAAAGGTGGAATATTGGCGCTAGATGAAAGCTAGATGAAAGGTAGACCTATTTTCTACAATGTCTCCAAGTTCCATCTTATTCTAACCACTTGTTTGCATGTAACTAACATTTTTCTATATCATGTTGGTTTTTTCTCTTTAATGCTCAGGAGCCCAGGTATAGGGGACAGTTAGGTTCAGGGCCTCAGGTCTGGTAGGATTAATCCCAATCTAAGGGCACTTTGTCAGCTTCCCCTTTCTTTTACATAGAAATTCACCCTAACTGTCTGTTCTATTCCCCTTTACAATCTTAAAAAAAAACCCTAACTCAGTCCAGTAAGCAAGTGGATTTGAGGCATCCTGAATGCTCACATTTTCTCAGTTGGAACTTCCTTGATTAATAAACTTTCCTTTGAAACAAAAAATACAGGACCCTGAGGGAAAGGGATAAATAAACTAGGACCTTAGAACCTTGTGGTTTTCATGTTCCTATAAGGTCAAATTGAACTTCATTTTCTTGAGCTTCCATATGACTATACACAAATTTGACTTTTCATTAGAGATAATTAGGAAAGAGTTCTGATTCTTAAAATCAAAAGAGCCTTGATTATACTAGAGATTAATAGGTTAGACTGAACAGAAGACCCTTGATACAGTGTGGGATTGCATATGATATCAGGGATCACGGGAGCTGGTGAGGAGCCAATGGGTAATAAGGCTGTGTGTGGAATCAAGGTTCTAATCTTCCATACCTTCTAAATCATGAATAGCAATTACTTAACTTTTACAATTCTCCTTTATGCTTGACTTCAAGCAAGTCATCCTCATTTATTTTCCTTCTTAAATATTTTCCTGTTTTTTCTTGTCTCTTTTAGTCTTTAGGTCAGGGGTCAGAAAACTTCCTTCAGAGAACCAGATAGTACATATTTTAAAGCTTATGGGTGATGTGTTGCGACTGATTAACTCTGCCTTGTGGTGCAAAAGTATCCATGGTAATACTTAAACAATAAGCATGGCAGTGTGCCAATAAAACTATTTATTGACACTGAAATTTGCATCTCATATTTTCACATATGAAGAAATGATATTCTTTGGATTTTTTTCTAACCACTTAAAAATTCTTATCTCATGTCTTCTACAAAACTGGCAGGCCATAGTTTACCCACCACTGTTTTAGAGGCCCAACAGCACTCTGTTTTCACTTCCTCAGAAAGTCTTTTCCTCTCTGCCTGAGCCTCCCTTTGTTCTCCTGATTAGTTTTTCTATCTCCTGGCTGACTATCAAAGCCAGAAATCTTAGATTAATAATCAAAGTGCTAATCTCCTTTGTCTTCATGTCTTGTTCTTTTCCTTCTTCTGCCACGTTTCTTAGTTTCTTAGGCTATATGCCAATTTATTCTAATTCTTTATAACTTATTCTAGCTTTCTTATGCCAGTTTTATAACAATATCATACAAGCTGAATTCTTCTTTTCTAAGAGACTTGTTACCCACTGCTAAATCTTTCCTAGTAGGCCACATGTTCAAATGTTTTTGTCCTCTTCACATGTTTTTGGCCTCTATATTTCAATTTAGTTTTACAAACAAAATGCATTTTAAAAGAACAAAATACAATATATGCAATATCACTATGAGTTATCTCAGAGTAGCAGAGAACTTAGGACATTCAAAATTATAGGCACACTGTACCTATTGACTATGATTAGTTTACTAAAACTTTTTGATGAAAATATTCCATGAGAATAAATATTAATAAATATTTTAATGAAAATTATATAATAAATAAAAATTTTATTTCACAACAACAAACACACATTGTATATTATAATTTACTAGAGGCCTGGTGCACGGATTCGTGCACTGGTGGGATCCCTTGGCATAGCCTGTGGGGATCCGGCCAGGACCGGCAGCCCAACGCCGCCTGCCGCTCCTGCCTGCCACTCCTGCTCATCCCAGCCCCGCTGCTGCTTGGTAGGCTCACTACTGCCGCTCCACTGTGGTCTCCAGGCTGTGGTGGCAGCTATGAGCCCTGCATCTGGTGCCTATTGTTCAGCTGAGTGGCACTCCTGCTGTGGGAGCGCACTGACCACCAGGGGGCAGCTCCTGCGTTGAGTATCATAGCGACTGGTCAACCAGTTGTTTGGTCGCTTAGGCTTTTATATTTATAGATTCAATCATTCACCATTCTGGGACATTTTGGTTAATGGTGTTTATTTACTTTTACTAATAGTGTTCCATTAAAGACCCTAGTTGCTGTATCTATGTACACATTCATGATTATTAACTATTTAAATAGATATGTTCCAAGAGCTGGAACTACTACATCAAACCTTAGTAAGGATGTTTATCTAGCCAAGGTCTGATACATAATACAAGTTCAATAAATATAGCTAAACTGAACTGAACTGCTTTGGTTTGTTTTTAACCGAACTGCTTTGGTTTGTTTTTTTCCTACACAAATACACACACAAATTAGTTTTTAAGTACATGCTAGTCTACATAAGCATTAATATTTTTAGACACAAATATCTTATTGGTTAATTTTGTTAACTGATATAATAATTTAAAAAAATGTCCCACAGGGTAAGATATTATTTAAAACTAGAGCCCTCTGCACGGATTTATGCACATTGAAAGGAAATTAATTAGAAGGTGGCTGGCAGGGTGGGACTGGGCAGGATGGGCCAGACATGACCTGGAGCCAACCTCCAGCGGTCCCTCCCTGGCCAGCCACACCTGGGGTGGCACTGGGGCTCAAAGGGCATCTGTGGAGTGAGTGTGGGGTCCCTCTGGCAGGTGGGGTCCCTCGGCCTGGCCTGTGGGGATTTGGCCCAAACTGGCAATCCGACATCCCCTGAGAGGTCCCTGAGTGCAAAAGGGCACTCTGCAAAGTTACTGTCGCTCTGCAGCTCCTACATTGAGTATCTGCCCCTTGGTGGTCAGTGCACATCATACCTACCAGCCGGTTGGCCAGTTGCTTAGCCTTTTATATATATGGATGTTATTCATGCATTGCCTTCCCTAATCTGTCCCACATCTTCCTTGATGACTTCAGGCTAATTTAGTTGACCCTCCTCCATTCCTATAATGTCCTTTGTATTCTACGATGAGGAACAGGATATCCTGGCACATATTATTTTGAATAGTTTGTATAATTATATGGTATGTAACTATTACTTCCTCTAAATTACTAACCTAGCTGGGATTCTATACTTACAGAGTTGTCATAAGTATTTGTTAATGAATGAATATATGTGCAATATGCCCGATTTAGAGTTAACCTAGGACTCAGGCAGATAGGTGATTCAGATTTGTTTTTCAGACTTGAAATGTATTTAAAAAGAAACTTTGAGATATTTATAGAATTCTGCAAACAGTTAAAGCATAAATATCTTATTAGGAATGCTTTCCAATCTTCTTAAAAATAACAGTGATTGCCCTACCAGTGGTCTGCAAACTCATTAGTCAACAGAGCCAAATATCAACAGTACAACGATTGAAATTTCTTTTGAGAGCCAAATTTTTTAAACTTAAACTATATAGGTAGGTACATTGTTATTAACTTAATTAGGGTACTCCTAAGGTTTAGGAAGAGCCACACTCAAGGGGCCAAAGAGCCGCATGTAGCTCGCGAGCCACAGTTTGCCGACCATGGCCCTAACCGGTTTGGTTCAGTGGATAGAGCATCGGCCTGTGGACTGAAGGGTTCCAGGTTCGATTCTGGTCATGGGCATGTACCTTGGTTGTGGGCACATCCCCAGTAGGAGGTGTGCAGGAGGCAGCTGATCGATGTTTCTCTCATCGATGTTTCTAACTCTCTATCCCTCTCTCTTCCTCTCTGTAAAAAATCAATAAAATATATTTAAAAAATAAAAACCAGTGATCAATTCCTTTCTTGCATAATGTACAATTCATGTCCACCAAACTAAATAAGACCCAGATCTGATGGCATCTGTATCTATGTAAGGATGATGGTACACAATAGCTACAAGAGGGCCTGTTCCAAAGTCAGCTTGACTTAAAGTCACCCCAAGTATATGCTCTTGTATATATAGAGACAAATATCAGAAGAATAGAAATGCATTATGTTCTTTCTCAATGTATAAAAATGTTAGTTACCATAGCAACAACAGTTACAGATTCACTTATTTTTATCATAGAAAAAAAAGCTGATATATTTTATAATAAACTTTTGCATCAATGTCTAGAAGAATATTTTTATAATCATCTAAGATATTTGAAAGACTATGACCAAATGGGAATTGAATATTCTTAATAAAATGTCATTGAACTATTCACAAAAAAAACATCAACTGCCATATATTTCTAAATAATATGAAACTTTCTAGTGTAGAATGAATAATATTTTGTTTTTGTTATTTGAATCTGAAAGGGAAGTCAGATTTATTTTAAGGGAACAATATCGGAAACTTAGAAATATGCACATTATCTTTTGCATGCTGAATGCTTTCCTTTTTTAATATATAATTTATAGTCACAAATGAGCACATCTTACATTTTTAAGCAAATAAGAAATCAATAGCCAGAAATTACCTCATTGCAAAAAATATTTACCATTAAAGAAAACAAGAAAGTAATCCTCAAGAAGCCAGAAGAATTACAGCTATTGAAATGATAACCATACCATTATTATAGTGATTAATGGAGAATTTAAGGTAGTTCTTTAAATATTGGATTGAAGCATGCAGATCATAAATTTAGAGTCACCAAGCATTACTGTGCTAAAAAAGTACTAAAATTGGATTCTATGCATTTCTCTTGAGTTTTAGACATAGAATTTCATCTGAATATTCAACTCTATTTGGATGTTGCACATGCTCTGCAGCTGAAGTTATGCTCTCCAACCAACCCTAAGGACTTTTTATCCTAGCTTATTCCCATAAATGGCAGTACCACCCACCCAGAGAAACCAGGAACATCATGACCATTTTATACCTCTCCTTCAGGACTCACTTCTTAACACCAACCAATAAACTCCTAACTCAGCAGTTCTCAACCTGTGGGTCGCGACCCTTTGGGGCTCGAATGACCCTTTCACAGGGGTTGCCTAAGACCATCGGAAAACACATATATAATTACATATTGTTTTTGTGATTAATCACTATGCTTTAATTATGTTCAATTTGTAACAATGAAAATACATCCTGCATATCAGATATTTACATTATGATTCATAACAGTAGCAATATTACAGTTATGAAGTAGCAACGAAAATAATTTTATGGTTGGGGGTCACCACAACATGAGGAACTGTATTAAAGGGTCGTGGCATTAGGAAGGTTGAGAACCACTGTCCTAACTGATGATGGTTTTGCCTCCTAATTATTTCCGGAACCTGTTGTTTACTCTATCTTCTTTCTGACTGTAACTTTCCTAGATAACCCCTCATCCCCTCCTATCTGCATGACTATGTTAGTTTCCTCACCTCTCTCTCTCTCTCTCTCTCTCTCTCTCTCTCTCTCTCTCTCTCTCTCTCTCGTCCACCTATCCTCACTCTTCCTCCTCTGGTCTTGGCTGCTTCAGAGTGATGACAGGGTAGCACTGACTTTAACACCAAACTTCTATTCTCCCATTTCTTCACCAAAACCTCTTAAGCAGCTATAAAGTGAAACACCTGCACATAACTTTTACCTGGCTGCTGCTTCCCCCTGCACCTTCACTTTCCTTCATTCTCCAAAATGCTACTGTTCTCTAGTGATTCTAAGTTGCTTGGCATTCACTGTACATAAATGTTCTTCATAACTCTGTACCTTCCCTTGTGCAATTCCTCTTTCCTGGAATTTCCCTTCCCACATCCTTTGTCTGATGAATTCCTACGCACCCTTTCAATATGTGGGTGGGCAATGTCTCTTCCAGGAAGCCTCCCTGAACTCCAGGCTGGTTCCCTTTCTCTTTGCTTCTGCAGTGATTGCTACTAACCTTTACAAAAGCACTCACCACCCTATGGAATCTGCCCTTTGCCTTCAGTCTATGGAACCATCCTATGATGAGGAACAGGTTGTTACCATCTTTGAATCCTCAGTACCTGGCATCAAACTTCCCTGAGTAGAGAAGGCCAACCTCTTGATAGGCTTAATTATCAGGCAGTGCAATTTATTAATGTGATATCATTACTTCTGTTATAACTTTCTGCCAACTCTTTTCAAATGAAAAGGATATGTTTTTCTAGACATACATTTTTCTAGTTTTTACTAGACAACCCATTTTGAATCAATCTTAAAACAAAGAGAAAACACAGAACTCTGGAACAAAAAGCAGTGCAAAATCTGAAAAAGGGAGGAAGAATGTCATCAAAAGCTATCTTCCTGTTCCTTGAGTAGCAGAGGAGAGCAGTTTCAGGATGCTATTTCTGTGTACACCAGCATTCCCAGGTGGAAGAATCGGATGCTGGGTGGGGACACTGAGCCCCAGAACCACATGGCATTAACTGGAAAAGGATATTTGGAGTATTAGGAAAGAGGCAAAGGACAACCCCTAGGTTCTGTTATTCCCTTGATGAACTCACTGTTTGCTAGCCTGTTCTTCTCTCAGGGAAGCACATTCCATCACTCCTTCATTCCACTGGGTGCCATTTAGTGTTGGGGCAGACATGGCCAGCTATGCTGGTTACAGTCTGCTCCAGGAGCAGGAAGGCAGTAATTTGAATTCTAATGGCTCAGATGAATACGTATGCCCCACCAACACCTCACTTATTACTAGGAAATCACTTAGGCATGGAGAATCCCTCTGGTCATTAACCAATATAGGTTAAGTGTTCATATGAGCACTTGAGGGATGAAATGTTCAGTATCTATTTAAACAATGGCCTCCTGAATGACACACGTCTTACTTAATTTTTGAAAAAAAAAGAAAAAAGGAACAGATTCTGAATCTGAGAGAGTTAAAGTTATCTCTTACAGCCTTCTTATATGCTTGAAAAATATATTGCTGTGTGTGCAGGGTTGGACTGCATGATTGGCTGTTTAATGTGATGACCACTTGTGCTTTGCAAAGAAAAGAGGCATTTAAGAGCGGTGGCTGGTCTCTGTGATGGTTTTGTAAATATCAAGTATGACATTTCCATTAAAAATGATCCACGCACGTTCAGTGAATCTCAAAAACCTCAGACTAGGATGTCTTTCTGTCTGCTCCAGTTGTCTTGGAGTTACTGTCAAAGACCAATATCCAAATGGCTACAAGATGTGATCTGATTCTATGGACTCCAACTGGTGATTATAGAAATATGGTACTCATCATACCAAAAACCTTTTTCTGTCTGAAAATGAACATATACATATTTATTCCCCTATGCATTAGTAAATTGCTGATTTTTAGAGCACGAGTACTATGAGTTATCCAGGGTAGTAACAGCAAATAATTTTTTTTTTACCTTTGCATAGCATTTTATGCTTCTGAAAATACATTGTCACTTTCTAATTTGATCTTACCAAGAGTCTGTGAAATAGAGCAGTGACTACTACTTGCTATTATTCAACAGAATTAGAAAATGGAAGAAAGAGGGTGTAGGTGAAAAAGTAAGGAATTTGCACTGAATCTTCTGATACTTGATGATGGTCCAGTTTGGAGAGTCATGAGCTTCTGAGTTAGGCAGATATTTGGGACAATGTTCAGGGTGTCTTTACAGACCATAACCACTGAGGATAATGAGACTCAATTATAGTTGTATATATTTCAAATAAGTAGCTTATGATTGAGCTCATGGGCTCTGGAGCAAGACCATCTGAGTTGGCATTGCAACTCTACCATTTACCACCTGAGAGAGTTTGGCCTTCAATTTCCTGTCTTACAAAAGGACCTCATTCATAAGACTGTGGTGAGGTTTAAAGGCATTGGTGTACCCACACATTCACACAGAAAATACATAGAGTAATATCTGGCAGACAGCAAGGACTCAATGATATTAGCTGTCACTATTGTTTATTATTTTGTAGGGCATGAAACCTCAGAAAGCGCCAGGGAAGTGTATAATATCATATAACAAGTGGCCTAACTGAGATAGGAATATAGTTCTGAGTCAAACTCACAGGGGAAGCTGTCCAAGACAAGAGAGGAGTGAGCAGTGTTTGGAGCCTGTATACCTGGTCTATGGCTGGTCATCACCCTAAATATGGGCTGTGTACTGAAAGCACAACGGGATGGGGTCAATCGGCAAGAGACAGGAAAAGGGGAGCCTTTGAGTGATTGTAACCATTTCAGGTGTCAGATCTCAGACCCTTGGTTTTGCAACTTTTTATAGAAAGATTGTGGAAACATAATGGAAGACAGGGGTGACCGCAGTTCAGAGTTTCAGACATACCGTCTTTTCTCTATAGTGCTGCAGGGGTTCTGCTACAAATTGAAAGACCCGGCTACATGAAAAGGAGCTGACACATTGAGCCAGGAAGTCTTTTCTTCTGCAGAAAGCTCTGATCTTCCAGTTAGCAAATCCGGAAAGGGCAGATTTGACGAGAATAATTTCGAAGTTTGCACTCACAGAGACTGCAAGCCTAACAAGGGAATTAGGACCACATCCGGGATTGATGAAATAATTGAAAAAACTAAAATGTAAAACTGAGATAAGGATGCCAAGAATGGGGCATAGACTATCCCTCAGGCTTCACAGCTCTAACAGTAGGATAACTCCATACTTGGAGTCAGGAGTAGGCTCCATGGCGTTGGGGGTGCTCAGAAGACACCCCTCTGAATCTCCACTTCCCTCCCTCTGGTAAAGCAAACTTTCTTCATGGCTTGCCATCCTACCCCAGTGAGTAGAAATGCTCCTTTGCTTTTATAAGAGGCCTCTTACTAGTAAAAATATTCATCCAGCTTTGTAAGGGGGAAGGAGCTGGAGGGCAGATTGCCTGCCTTTTGGTATTCTAAGATCTATGACCTTGAGGAAATAGATTTCCCTAAGGATGAGAGAAGAAAGATGGATCGTTTTAAAGAAATGAGACAGTAAGATGGAGAAAGGCTATGAGTTATTGTTTTAGGCACACTAGATAAAAGTAATAATTAATTAAAGTTTTAGAAAATCAACATGCTTAAGGAGGAAAGAAAATTATTACTTTGAGATGAACATTACATCTGGATATCACCCCCCCTCACTCCCCCTGCTCAGTTAATGCCCCTAATAGTTGTAGGAGGGAGCTATAATTTTCCTCATTCTACTGGAAGGGAAACATGTTCAGTAAATTTTAAAAACATGCTTAGGTAATATGGGCAGTAAATGGCAGAGAGGAGATTCAAACACATATCTATGAATGCAAAGCTTGCATTCTTTGCAACCCAAAATTCCCACCTACACAATAATAAAAGTTAATATTTATTAAGTACTTTCTGGAGCCACACACTGTTCTACAGAGTTTACATGAATCAACTAATTTAATTTCCACAGCAATTGTATGATTTATGGGTACAACTGTATCCATTCCAGAGATGCAGGAACTGAGGCTTAGAGAAGTTAAGTAACTTGCCTAAGACCACATAACTGATAACTGAGTGTGCAGAATTCTGAAAAAAGCACACATCAGAGGGAAGCTTGCATGGGCTAAAGAGAGCTCTTACTAACCCTTAATGGGTATGTAAGCAGAGCCTTAGTGTCTGTGGGTGGAGGGGTGTGGAGTAAGGGGTGGTGATGATCTGAGAATGAACACTTGACTGATGTTAGGAGAAAAGTGAAGAATGAGCTAGCCCAGAGCAGAAAGACTGGGGCAACAGCCTTCAATAAAAAGGAGGCAAGAAAAATCAGGATAGAATAATGGAGATGAAGATAGGGGAGTGGAGAGGTGAGGAGGAGGAATAAAGTGTCTTAGCGCATTAAGTGACAGCTCAGCAGTGCTAAGTAAGGCACTTGCCATCAGCTGGAGCTAGAGGGGAGAGGAAGTGCTGGGGAAGTTGTCTTACTGTGAAACCCAAGAAGTGGATCTGAGGCCCACTCAGAAAAAAACTCAATTTTTTTTCAGGAACAAAGTTCTGGAATCAGAGACTCAGACTAGACTAGAGCTACTAGTAGGATCCATGGCCTCGAGGACTAGGCATAGGGACGTAAATTCAAGGACAAGGAGGACCTGGGAGGGCCCATCTACTGAATTAAATCCATACTCATCTAAGGAACAGCAATGAGGTTGGACAAGGTACCCTCTCAACTGTTTGTCCTCAGCCTGGTCACATGCTGGACCACATGGGCTGGTTTCCTCCACCTCCTCCTTCTCTCCTTCTGACTTGGAGGAGAAGGTAGAGGAAAGCTCTGATCCAATGTCTAAATGCCAGAAGCAGAGTTAGCCTCTCTTTGTACCCTAAGTAGTAGCAGCCAACATTTAATTATTGCTGTTCCCCCCAAAGCAATAATGCCTTTCCATCATTTTACCTAGAATGCCTCTGTTTACAAGTGTCAAAGCAAGAGTCAGAATGATCTCTGTGGTCAAACAATTTATTCCTTTATGCATCTACATATTTTAGAATATTTCTATAATTAAGCAAGTTCTCTAAATCCCAGCAAACATTCAGAATTCACTTTTTTCTGTCTCTCTGCTCCGGGGCATAGGTGCATCTCCCGATGGAGCTGTGCAACTCTAAGTACGATTTATTCTAAGAGAAAATTGTCCCCTGTTTAGAGTAAATAAAGTTGAGAGCAGGGCTGAGAGACTTCATTTCTACTTCCTAGTATAATGACTGAAGAGTGAGCTTCCTTCAGCTTCAATTGCTCTTCTCAGAAAGTTTTTATTTAACTTAATAGAAGAAAGCACAGTTTCTAGACCAAAGAGGGAGAAAATAAGACAAGGCAAGGCAAGTAAGTAAAAGACATTTCAACTCTGACTTTTTAAAAAAGAAATCTCTCCCCCTTCTCACCTCCTCCCTCCTCTCCCTCTCTCTTTCTCTCTTTCTCTCCCCCTCTTCTTCCTCCTCCTCTCCCTTCTTTGTTTTATTTGTATTTTTACCAGTGATCAATTGTAATAATATGAAGCATCACTATAATAGGTAAAGGCATGATCTACAAATGACAAGGGAAAAGAAGAGGGATAGAACAAAATGAACTGAAATCTGGATTCAAAGCCATTGTTGCAAATAATATGTCTTATAAAAATGTCCATAGGGGAGCTGGTATATAAATAGAACCACAGTGTGAAATAAGAACTATGCCTTATTTTGTGTAGAGGCTGTTCTTTCTGTGCCAGTGAGCAACAATGCTAACAAAAGAACCCATTAAGCAATGCCCCTTAGATGTCTGTCCTTCATGTAGCATATACTGTATGTTACATAAAGAATAATGGAATGAGTGCTCACTTTGCCCACCTACCTGCTTGATATATTTTTAAGAATTAAAGGCCACCATCCTACATAGAGCTGTCAGACATCAGTCAATGTGGGTTGAAATAAACTATAGTGAGTGACACCAAGTGGGCTTAATCTCAAGGGAAAATGAAGATACTGTACTCCCAAGAGATTTAAATAATGATATATAAATTATGTATTTACAATGCTGTAATTCTAATAACCAATAGGACAGGAAAAATAAAAGAATAAAAGGTTGTACATTGTATTTCATGCAGTATAGGTGTCTCAACCTAATGAGTCTCCGGAATCCTAGTTTGCATCTGAATATCACCAGGGGTGATTATAGCTTGCAAAAGTAGAGCAGAAAAAGGCAGGCCTTCCTATGTCTTGAGCTGTAATTAAAGCCACAAGCCATCAGATGGTGAAGAGGCCAGCTGCAGCCCTTCAAACCTTTAGTACCCTCGCATTAAGAATAGATTACAGCACAAAATATGTACCAAAAATAATCTCAATAAAAATTTGCACATTTGATTATTTAATTGATTTTTTCTTCTTCTAGATATGAATAAATGACCCAAGCTAAATGCCAGTTCCTTGAAAAGAATTTCATTTAAGCTTCACTGAATTGAAAAGGCTCAACCAGACTCAACATTTCCAACTTCCTAGCAAGTAGCAGAAAATCTACCTGACAGTTGCTATGGAAACATGAACAGGAAGAGTGAACCACCAGCCTATAAATCCACAGAGAAACCTCTCTTAATTGGAAGGCCTTTAACCCACACATTTTTCTCATAGCTGCAGAGCTTATTTCTAAAGAGATTATTAAATTCCTCAATTGACTTATGAAGGATGCTTCCCACTATATTACTGTGCTTTGGGTTGCTCGTTCTTTATATCTGTTTCCAAAATTACAAAGCAGACGAGGGATAATAAAAGTTAACACAGATGTTTCAATAAAAAATCCATATGATGTTCCAAAAATAACTTCAGTGGCAATGCTGAACAAAACGGATTCCGATATATGAACCAAAATGGTGTACATGTGATTGCTTTGAAGCTATTTCTAAGTCACCCAACTTCTCCATCTGCCTCTGAATTCAACACACTAACATTGGTAGGAAATCCGAATGGCATTTCCCATTGTTTAAGAACAGCGACCAAATAGGAAATATGAATAAATAAGCTGGTGGAATATGTTAATTTTATGCTCACTCTTGATTTTAAAAAATGCTCCTTACAACTGAAAGTAAATACTAACCAGTATGTGACTGACTATAAACATGAAGCAAGTAAACACAACTCAATGTCCCCATGAATTTCAATTGACTTGGGGTGGATGTGGTTGACTAATTCATTACTTGACTGAATGTTGTTATACAGTACTCATGAAGAGTAGGATTTATGACAGAGGATGTCGAGTATATACACCTACCCATATCCACAGCGAACCTCTCCTTCCTTCCTGCTATTATAAAGAAACCAGTGCTTCGGTGCATGGATTCATGCACATCGAAAGGAAATTAATTAGAAGGTGACTGGCAAGGCAGGACTGGGCAAGATGGGCCAGACACACCCTGGAGACAACCTCCCCCAGTCCCTCCCCAGCCGGCCCCACCTGGGGTGGCGCCATGGCTCAAAGGGTGTCTGCTGAGTGAGCGGGGTCCCTCTGGCAGGTGGGGTCCCTCGGCCTGGCCTGTGGGGATCAGGCTGAAACTGGCTCTCTGACATCCCCCGAGGGGTCCCGGATTATGAGAGGGTGGTTCTCAGGTGACATACCCAGAATCAGGCTCCCTCCTCTCTGGTTCCCGGGTGTGTCACCCGAGAACAACCACTTCCAAGTCACTGCAGCTTGGCAGCTCCTGTGTTGAGCATCTGTCCCCTGGTGGTCAGTGTGCATCATAGCTACCAGTCAGAGCGTCTGCCCCCTGGTGGTCATTGTGTGTCATAGCTACCAGTCGGATGGTTGGACAAACACTTAGCCATAGATAGATAGATGATAGATAGATGATAAATGATAGATAAATGATAGATAGATAGATAGATAGATAGATAGATAGATAGATAGAGCCCAGCCCAAGCCAATGCCTGCTTGGATTCAGTTTCTAGCCTCTTCAGCTCCCCTAGGCAGGCACCTTCCAATAAATATATTGCCTACAATTTAACAAAACTGCCAAGCCCACATTGCACTTTTATACTGCTATCTCTGTTCTCCGCCTGGTATTTGAATGAATTTTGTTCTTCTCACTGTCTCTACTTTTTTCTTTTCTTTTTTTTCCTTTTTTTTTTCCTTTAGCTCCCTGCAAGATGGCACTCACTCCCTGTCCAGAGACTCAGTCTTCCTAGTCACTGACTTCTGGCCTGGTGACCACTCCCATCTTCATGTGAACTTTTCCTTTATTTCCATTACATGGTGCTTTCCTTACATCTTTTCACTTATTCATTCTCTGCCTATTTTGTAATATTTCTCAGAACCTTCCATAAACCCTCTTCTTTTTTCACTTTCTACATCAAACCCTCTATGGCTTTAATTACTACCAGCACACTGATGACTCACAAATATTTACTTCAATCTCCTTGTAAAAAGAAAGAAAAAACACCTACTGCTGTGCTGCTAAGAGCACTGGAGACAACATTGGAAACTTGTCTGACACATTATCAGCACTCAGTGGAAATGTAAGCTATCAATAGTTTGTATTTGAGATACTCTAAAGAGAGCAAGTGCTAGCAAAACTCATGTTCTTCTCTTCATAGTGTTTCTTCCCATCGGTTCTTTCTCAGTAAATCCCCTATTTTTCTATTAAAGCCCATTTTCATCACCAACTCCACCAAAAGTCCCCTTTATCCTTCTCAAGACAGCTGTCCCTCTATGGGCTATCAAAGCATGTTGTATCATTAAGGATTATATCCTATGCACTGTAATTGCATAGTCACTTGACTCTACTCCTTTTGAGAGGACAAAGCTGTATCATTTTATTTACTATTTTATCCTCAACAAATATTTTATTGAGCCATGAATGGATGAAATTGGATCACTACATAGAGTAAATAATTAGCTAGAAATCCTTAATCCTTAACTTAGTCCTTCATGGTTTTCCTGTGTGGTCTTTGGCAACTTACTCAGTTTCATCCATCCCAACCTGCATTTATGAAAACCTAGTTGCTGACAATTAACCTTATGGAGGCACCCAGGATTACTTTGGTTTCACTAGTATATTAGATGACATAAAAATACAGGGGGCTGAGTGGGGTACCAAAATTTGGGTCGGTAATAACCTCCTGAAAGGTTAAGGGTAAGATACAAGCCAAAATATACTCATCTACACAGGCAATATTTACCCAGAATTTAAATAGAAATCAATATTTCCTCTGAAAAACTTACCTGGTATTTATTCCAACCATTAACTGCCTGTAGAACAACTTTCTGTGAAATCATTTGTTTAATAATGTGCGCAAAACTTTTGTTTGGTTAACATATTCAAGTGACCTTCTTACACTGGGTACTCTGAGGCCACTCACACTGCTGACATTAGGGAACTGGGCAGAGACTCAGGGTTTTCAGTCAATGTGTTCAGGAAGCAATTGAGGTAAGAGAAGTTGGGGCTTCTATGTTGGAAGTCCTGATTTACACAGATGATGGCACATACACAGTCACTCACTCACAGGTCTGTCACTTTGTGACTTACTTTCTCATCCTTCTGTGTTCTGTTTCACACATTTCCAACTTACAAAACTCTGAAAGGGCCAGGTTGGGAGGGTTAGAACAAACACAGTGTGTGTTTCTCTGATTTCCTTACCCAATATAGAAACCATTGAAATTTTCATGACCACCCACTTGAAGTGGGTGTATGCAATAATGGAGCTCTGATCCTCAAGCGGTAGATTTTGTATCCAGCTCTGCCTCTTGCTGGCTTTGTAACTTTGAGAAAAGTTACTGAACCTCAGCTACCATTTTGGTGAAGAGAAAATAGTTCCCACCTTAGAAGGTTGTTGACAGAGTTGTATAAGGTTGCCTGGATAAAATGGTTTAGGTCAATAAATTTTCAGTAAAATGCAGATAAAGAAGGGATGAAAATAGTAGCTTCCGTCTTCAGGAGGTCAGATCAAGTGAACATTGCTGCTAAACCTTCCAGTGCTTTGATCAAAGGGATAAGTGAATTAATTAGTTCATGTACTGTTTTAACACCTGGAACCTCACTTAGGATTTGAACACTAATAACTGTTGCCATCTCTTTAGCTCTGACCTTTATCAAAATACATAATTTCAAAAATATATTTTGCAGCAGTAGGTTTTCAACTTGCTGTTTAAAATTCAGAAAATGAAATACTATATTTTTATTGGAAAACACAAAATGCTAAAATAACTTTAGTAATAGAACTGTATTATGTGGGATAATTATATATTGGACAAAAACAACTTATATTGACAGTGGAGACAGACACATATTCTTCCTGTCTCTAAAAAACTAGCAAAAGCATGTGTCAAAAGACGAATGAATTTGGAAGTTTGGCTTACTGATTTCATTAACTCATTTGCATTCTACCTATTGAAATTGCCTCATATGATATTGTGGCATATATTTTCACAATGGTTAACTAATTTAATCTCTATAATAACATATATGTTAATCTCTATAATAACATCTACACTAATAAAAGAGAAACATGCAAATTGACCATCCCTCCACTACTCCCACCAGCCAATCAGGCCGAGTATGCAAAATAACCCAACAAAGATGGCAGCGGCCATGGAGCTGGAGTGAGCAGGAGGCTTGGGTTGCAACCGGTGATGGAGGTAGCCAAGCTTCCTGCCTGCCTTGGCTGCTGCTGAAGGAGTGGCTGGGGGCCTGGGTTGCTAGGGGGCCTGGCCAGCTGAAAACAGCCCTCAGCTCCTCACCTAGGCTGGCCAGGCACCCCAGCAGGACCCCCACCCTGAAGGGGGTGTGGCCAGCCTGAAAAAAGCCCTCAGCCCCTCACCAAGGCTTGCCACATCCCCATGGCGTGAGGGTCCCCACTTGGGGGGCTTGGCCAGCCTGAAAACAGCCATCAGTCCCTCATCCAGGCTGGACAGGCACCCCAGTGGGGACCCCCACCCTGAACTGGGTGTGGCCAGCTTGAAAACAGCCCTCAGCTCCTCACCCAGGCTGGCCACATGCCCATGGAATAAGAGTCCCCACTGGGGGGCATGGCCAGCCTGCAAACAGCCATCATCTCCTCACCCAGGCTGGCCAGGCACCCCAGCGGGGACCCCCACCCTGAAGGGGGTGTGGCCAGCTTGAAAACAGCCCTCAGCCCCTCTCCCAGGCTGGCCACACCCCCCCAGTGGGGACCCTCACCCCATGGGGGTGTGTCTGGCCTGCAAACCACCACAGGCCCCTCACCCAGGCCACCCCATGCTCCAAGGGAACCCCCCACCCTGATCGGGACACCCTTCAGGGCAAACCAGGCAGCCCCCACCCATGCAGCAGGCCTCTATACTAATAAAAGGGTAGTATGCTAATTAGACTGGGAGACCTTCCAGGAGACCTTCCAGATGTTCTTATGGACAAAGCCATAGTGGGAGGAATGAGGTAGAGGCAGTTAGAGGCCAAGAGGGGAGGGCAGTTGTGGGTGATCAGGCCGGTGGGGGGGGGGGGCATTGAGGGAAAACACGCCAGCGGGAGGTGGGCCAGTTGGTACTGAGCAGAACAGCCGGGGGGCCAGTTGGGGGTGAGCAGGCCATCAGTGGGGGTCAGTTGGGGGTGATCAGGACTGTGGGGGGAAGTTTAAAGTGAGCAGGCCAGCAGGGGGGCAGTTGGGGGTGAGCAGGCCAATGGGGAGGGAAGGTGGGGGTGAGCAGGCCAGCAGGGGGGGAGTTGGGGGCTAGCAGGCTGTCAGGGGCGGCAGTTGGGGGCGAGCAGGCCAACAGGCAGAGTGGTTTGGGGCAATCAGGCAGGCAGGCAGGTGAGCAGTTAGGAGCCAGCAGTCCCAGATTGCAAGAGGGATGTCTGACTGCCAGTTTAGGCCTGATCCCTGTAAACCGGCAGTAGGACATCCTTCCAGGGGTCCCAGATGGGAGGGGGTGCAGGCCGGGCTGAGAGATATCCCCCCCATGCACTGGGCCACTAGTGTGTGTGTGTGTGTGTGTGTGTGTGTATGTATATGTGTGTGTGTGTGTCTGTGAGTCTTTCTATGTATATATATATATATATATATATATAGTATATATATATACTCACTAGAGGCCCGGTGCATGAAATTTGTGCACTCGGGGGAGGGGGGGAGGGGGGTCCCACAGCCTGGATTGCAAGAGAGCGCAAGCCAGGCTGAGGGACCCCACAGGTGCACGATCAGTGCCAGGGAGGGATGCAGGAGGTTTGGCCAGCTGGGGAGGGACCACAGGAGGGCTCCAGGGCATGTCTGGCCTGTCTCACTCAGTCCCGATCAGCCGGAACCCAGCAGCAAGCTAACCTACCAGTTGGAGTGTCTGGCTCCTGGTGGTCAGTGTATGTCATAGCTACTGGTTGACCAGTCAACAGTCTGCCCCCTGGTGGTAAGTGCACATCATAGTGAGCGTTTGAGCAGCCTTAGCATATCATTAGCATATTATGCTTTGATTGGTTGAATGGACAACTGGACACTTAGCATATTAGGTTTTTATTATATAGGAGATATATATATATATATATATATATGTATATATATATATGTATATATATGTGTGTGTGTATATATATATATGTATATATATATATATATAGAGAGAGAGAGAGAGAGAGAGATTTTTAAATATCATTCTTATTTTTACTGATGAAAAAGCTACAACTCAAAAAACTATTTTCCATGATTACATGAAGAATTAGGCAAATTCAAGATTCACACCCAACTCTCTGATTACTATTTTTCTTTGACATAACTTTGTTTCCTGATATAATAACATTTTATCTTCTTGGTATTTCAGTAGTTTTATCATTCCAGTGTTCTCTGTTCTTTGTTACTTTCCCCTCCTTCCCTCTCTTCTTCTCTCCCTGTCTATTTTTTTTGCACAAGTAGGTTTCTCCTGACTGAAGTACCTTTCATTTTACCCTATATTCAAAATAATTTATTTAACATATAAATTTATCTGAAAAAGAGTTTTGAGAGGTATCATTGCTTTTCTTTTCTCTAATGAAAGGGGGAAGTCCTCCTTGTAGTGTTGTAGTGTCATCACTCTAGGGCTCTCCATTATGGCCCTCTTACCTCTTCCTGCCCAAACTGAAGCATATAAATCCTAAGTATAAGTTTAGAAAATCACAATCTTTGTTCCCAATTTCTTTCTTAATTTTAGTTTTCTGCTTATTTTGTGTAAAGATGGACAAATAAAATCATGGAATAGGGAAGGTCAAAATTTTAGAAATATAAATTTATCACAAATTTAAATTCTGGTTTATAAGATTCAATACCTAACATTTCACAAGTAATTTATCCTAATAATAAATATAACTTGTATAAACTAGTATTATTTATACAGAGACTAAATTAGGAGGACTAAAAATTACCACAGTACACAGGTTGGAAAATAACTTCTGGAGGAGTCACATGGACATGACTTATTATCCTCTGTTAATGTACCAATCTTTCTCCACAATATTTCTAAACAGAAAAATAATTCTCCTTCTAAATATCTCGCTATCATAACTTTCTTTGTAGCTTACGTTTTCCCCCCAAAAAACACCCATCACTTTCTATTTCTCTTTTTCCTTAAAGAGGATTTAATGAAAATGCGAGCAGATATAGCAGCAGCATCGCCTTTACTTACTGTTAAAAATTATTAGGGAAGGCAACTGTCACCTTGATTTCTCCCGCCCTCAGCCTCCTTCCCAGGAAGGAGGCAAAGTCAAGAGCAAGAATGAAAAATAAGGTTATACATTATTATTTATAGAACTTTATGAATCAGATTCTTACAGTATATATTCATTTCTCACATCCTTTAGGCAACCTGAGGAACTGTATTAACTCTTAGAGCTCTTCTCTGCCTGGTATTTGAGGGAGGGGATAAGAAACTGTTTTTTTTTTTTCTTTTGAGAAAAGGACTATATTTAGAGAGAAAACAAAGTTTACAGACGAAGCAACTTTCCTGCAGTAACAAATGTAATCCAAGTTAGAACAGTGATTCAGAGCCAAATCTTTCTACTGTATCTACTTCCCTTACAAATATAATTCATTCTTTTAGATAAATAGTAATTCATATTTTAAATATATCATGGAGTTCTGATTTTCAGTAACTGAAGAATAGTATGTATTAGGCCAGTTCTTTTGCTGATAACAAATATATTTAAAAAGGTGTTTGAAGGCACTAGAGAGTGAAACTGGAGGGGGTTCAATTCTTAATGGAAGGAAAACTACAGTGGGTGAGACCTACGTAATACAGTAGTCCCCCTATCCACAGGGATACATCCCAATATCCCCTAGTGGATGTCTGAAACTGTAGGTGGTACCAAACACTATATTTACTATATTTTGCCTACATATACTAACCTATAATAAAGTTTAATTTATAAATTAGGTACTATAAGAGATGAACAATAATAAATAATAAAATAGAATGAATACAATATAATGTATAAAAGTTATGTGAATGTGGTCTATCTCAAAATATCCTATTATGCTGTACTCACCCTTCTTTTTGTGATGATGTATGATGATACAATGCCTACGGGATGAGATGAAGTGAGGTAAGTGACGTAGGCATTGTGATGTACCATTAGACTACTATAAGAGTTAGTTGAGGTCCTGGCTCAGTTGGTTAGAACATTCACCCTATATATCAAGGTTGGGGGTTTGATCCTTGGTCAGAGCACATACAAATATCAACCAATAAATGCATAAATAAGTGGAACAACAAACTGGTATTTCTCTCTCTCCCTCCCTCCCTTCTCTCTCTCTCTCTCTCTCTCTCTAAAAATCAATCAATTAAGATTTTTTTGAAGTGTTACTTGAACACAAGCACTGTGATATTCCAACAGCTGATCTGATAACCTAGTGATTAAGTGACTAAAGGGTGGAAAACGAACACAGCATGGAGACACTGGGCAAAGGTGTAGAGGGCCGCCTGGGAGGCACCTAGGCATTTTCTTATAATTATTGTCAGCTGAACTCAGAGCACAGGCAGCCACGCCCTGGGAACATGCTTCCCCAATAAGGCTGGACATGTTAATCAGGCAGGGGTGGGACTAGATATGTAAATCTAGGCCTTTAAAATAAACCTGCTGTGTGGCTCAGGCCGCTTTTGCTGCCTCTCCATCAGAGAGGATGGCGCCCACCTGGCCCCAGCTTAAAATCTATTTCTGCATCTTGGTCTTTCTTTAATTTCTTAATCCCCAGCTCCTCCACTCAGCAAATGGACTGTTTCCTTTTCCATGCGGGACATGGAAAAGAGAGAAACAGCCCCCCACAAAAGGGATTCATATCTCGGGTGGGACCAAGCAGGACTGAGTGTGATTTCATCACACTACTCAGAAAAGTGCACAATTTGAAACTTATGAATTGTTTGTTTTTAAAATTTTTCATTAAAGATTTCATACCACAGTTGACTACTGGAAACAAACCATGGAAAGCAAAATCACAGATAGGGGGGCTACTGTATATTTTTTCTTCTACAGGAAATCTCTAGTTTTTCCAGGGGTAGATGAAATCAAGCAGGAAGACACAGCTTGATTAGCCTAGTATACAAAAGGACAGAATCTGGGGATGCAGAGTGGCTAGAAACTGCGAAGTAGGGGAATCCCCAAAAGAATAGAACCACTGAAGTAGAAGCTCCCTTCAAATACTTCATATAAACTTGGCATATAAACTCCCTTCAAATACTTCAGACTTTGAATGGTGTTTGTGTGAGGCAAGACACTAGGAGCTCAGGAGGATGACAGAAGTTTAACGCTGAAAGAGCTGACAGGGGTTTTAGCAACTGGATACCACGTAGAAGACTGAATTAAGAATTCAGGTCTCATCAAATTAGAGAGGGTTGGTACATATTTTTGACTTTTCATTCAAACCCCAAAAGTGATAAAAGTAATACCCAAGGACGAAGGTATTCAAGATTAAGGACAAAACTAAAACAAATCCACCTTAACAAAGTTTAAAAACCAAACTTCTACCAGTCTAATTTGATTTGCAGCAACTTAACTGTGTACTGGAATAAATTTTTTCAGAGTAGGATAATAGAATACGGAATCTCAACAAGATATAATCCATATTTTTTTCAAAGAAGATATATAAGGAGAAAAATTAGTTTGTAAAAATAGACCTCCAGAAGTAAAATACATATGCATTAGCATGCAGGGGATTTTTTTAAACAACTATGATAAATACATTAAATAATCTACAGAAATGATGAATATATGGACATATAAACAAGAGTATAAATAAAGGAAGGAAGGGATATAAATGGAATTCCATGCTATAAAATTCTTACATTAATCACTAAGTAGTATAATATTAGCATCAACATATATACTGTATTCCCAAAGAAACTAGGTCAAAAAAATTATACAAAGTAGTTTGGATAAAAAAAACCAGTAGAGAAATTGGACTAAATTACCAAAAGATATTTGATAAACCAAAATAAAGCAGAAGAATAAAGAATAAATGAACAGATATCAGAGAACAATGAAAATACAATACACCACCATATTAATAATAACATTAAATGTAAATACACTAAAATATGTCTTTTGCTTATGAATTTTCCTCTAAATGTTTCAAAGAATGTTTGTAATAATTACCACAGGTTTGACATTTTTAGTAACAACTTTACTGTTAATAAAGATCTACTTAGTAAATTTATGAATGATTGAAAACTGAGGTTACCCATTTGATTTACTATAAAGAGATACCAACCAAACTCCTATAATTACCCTGAATCAGAAAGATAGGCTGACCCCTGACAAGATGAAATAAGTTCCAGAGTGGAGGAGACCTAAGTTAATATTGATTCATATGAAAATGTCTAAAAGGTCAATATACTGTAACAGGAAATGCAACAGATAACAATAGCGAATGCCAACTTGGGCTACAATAATAGAACTGGGTAAGGGATTCCAGGTCAGAGAATAAATCAGCTTTTTGGACATCGCACGGATACATGGGCAGGATTGCATTCAATTCTGGGTTGTTTGAAGGGAGAAATTGCCAATGAGACCATATTAAGAGGATATGAATAGAACAGTGAAAGGCCAGGAATTCATGTCTGTCCAGGACAAGAGAATAATTAAGCTGGAGAAGAAAGGCCTCAGGAAGATGAATATTTGAAGGCCCATCATGAGAAGAATGCACTGATTTTCTGTGAAGCACCCAGTGGCCTTTGCCTTCTCTCTGTTTCCATAACATCATACAAACAGTGTGATATTTGGTGTCACAATGTGTCACACACCATGTGGGAAGGAATGCTGTGTACAGCATCAGTTAATGAAATGTGCTGCTTACTTGATCTATCCCTTCTGGGTCCAGAATCTTGACTGCCACTAAATAACTATCATTCTTTGATGCTGGCTTTTCCATGGCTATTATTAATGTTGTGGAAACATTCAATGCATATTTTTTAGGACAGTGGATGTAATCTTTATATACTGTGTGTGTTTGTGTGTAATGTACCCTACTTTGTCTCCACCAATCAACCGACACAACCATTTGATAGATGTAACTTATGGTGATTGTGTGTGGTCCTTTCTGTGCAGGGTTTCTTCTTCCATCAGTTGGATTCTATTTCAATTTATCTTCTGTGTGGTCTTACATTGATAATAGTATTAAATGGTCACCCCTCCACTCAAGGATCATCTTCTTCCAGAGAACTTCTGTATTCATATAATTGTTCAAACTTCCAACATATAAAATTGGTATTTATCTGGTTCCAGATATTGTTTCCCTACTTTCTTTTGGCTTATACTAGCAGCAGAATCCAAGTAAATGACATTTTCTTTTTTATGACGCTCTCATTGGAAAGGGCTTCTCTCGTGCGGTGTGACATGGTGACTAAGCATGCAAACTCAAGTGCCAGACTGCCACCCTGGAAACTCTGGCCCTGCTGCATGCTAGTGTCTCAGTACCACCCTCACTGTGCTATCTCCGTGTAAATAATTCAATGGTATAAATTGCTTAGAATAGTGCCTAGCATATCATAAACGTGCTGTTATTGTTATTCTTATGCGATACATCTGGAGTGCCATCTGGTAAAAGTTTCTACATAATCTACTAGTCATCACTCAGGGTGCCATGGAAATGATATATTGAAGCAACCCCTTGGACTCATAGAAAAGACCTTCACTTTTAAATCATAACATGCCTGGCAAACATAAATGTTATCATTACTCGTCTTCCTGCCTGTTTTCTCTAATAACTTAAGATCTTCTTGAGCTCAAAGATGAGGTCTTATGTTAACTAAAATAGAACTAAAGTATGCCCAATCTAATTTTCTTCAACATATAGTACTTTTTGAAATTAGAGTGAGGTACCATTCATTTAATTTAAGGAAAATGTAATGATACAAGTTGTACATGAATATGCATTTTTGCCCGGGCCAGGTGGCTCAGTTGGTTGAAGCATTGTCTGTAGACTGAAAGGTTGCAGGTTTGATTCCTCATCAAGGGTACATACCTAGGTTATGGGTTCAATCACTAGTCGAGGCCTGTATGGGAGGCAACAGATTGATGTTTCTCTCTTACATCAATGTCTCTCTCTCTTTCTCTCTCTTCCCCTCCCCTTTCCTGTCTCTCTAAAATAAATAAAAATGTATATGTATATCCTCAGGTGAGGATTACATTTTTTAAAAGAATATAGACTTTCATTTTATTAAATAGAAAAACCTGAAATCCATATATCAAGAATATTATAAAGCAATTCCAGCACTAAATCAGAAATTTATTTTTTTTCCTTTCTTTCCTAAGATTCTATTGGTTTCTCTTCCACTTTTTGAAAATACCTTTACTAAGCATTTATATTAGCCAAGCATTGTACTAAGAAGTGAAAAGACAATAATCACAATGAACTTTCTAGACTAAAGATAAGCAAGTAAACAATTAAAATAAATAGTTCAAACTGTAATAGATGTAATTATAATGTATTCTACAGGATCATTTCAGATGATAGATCACCTGAAGAAGTGAGTACTGAGCTAAATAATAAGAGATAGAAACTGCTTTGTGAAATGGCCAAATTTTAAAGAGACAGGAGTTGGGGGCATACATTGAGAGTGGACTGTAGCAGATACTGTGTCCTCCTGGATCCAGAACCTTTCCTGACACTTTTCTGATTCTACACATTTCTGGTTGTGGTAGAAGCAGTAGCAACTGGTGCCTCAGTTTTGCAATGTGGCTTGGGAGTCATTCCTGGAAACTCAGCCTAGAATTTGTTTCCTTCTTCTCTGAACTAGTTTTAAGTCACTTGAAACCATTTCTGCTCAAACTTCATCAAAAAATAAAATGTCTTTCTCCTTAAAGTATCTGAAATGGATTCTTTTCTTAGAAATTGAACCTTTCCTAATATGCTCTGAAAGGGTCATCAAACCGGGCCTCCAAACAGAATTCCTGAAGGGAGGGGCATGCTTCTACAAAACCTCTGTGTCCTTTGGTTATAACTCTAGCATATGCCTCTTCTGCTTTTGGGGGTCCTTGGCACTTTCATTTAGGTCTGAATTCCCATATGGCTAGGTTTGATAAAGAGTTATATGTTTCTGGAAGAGTCAATGCTTTAAGGAGTTTCTAACTCTGTTAGGTACATTTCACTGACATCTAGTCACCAGCTTTGTAGGCTTTGGGGGTAGAATGGGACTCTTGCCCTGAAGACTGGGGCTGTAGAAGACAAAATCCTCTTTTCTAGTCAAGACCACACCTTAGCAAGTTCACAGTTGCTTAATATTCTGAAAGGTTTCTTGCTCACATATACAGTTCAAATGTACTATATATTAGCTGGGGAATATATTTTTTAAAAAGATTGAAGTTATGATGTATTATTTTAAAAACCTCTTCATAGTTTTCCTTACAATTTACCTAATTATTCTTTCAGTTGGGCAGTTATTCCTAAATACCCTTGATGAAATTTTATGTTCATTCTGTCTTATCTAGCACTCATTAGTATAAGCTAAAGTAATTTGGGTTGTGCATAAGTCATTTTAATTTGCATAATGAACCCCAGTGCCTCTTTGGCATGAACTAAAAATTAAGAAAAAAAAATGACAGCTTCAGGAGAGCCTTAAAATTAGTTTTTTGTGTTTTTTTTGGGGGGTGAGGGGGGCTTTATAATCTTTTAATCAAGGTTTGAAGACAATACAGTACATCGAAAGTGTTAGGAAAGACAAGTCAAGGACCCTTGAATATTACACAAAAGTTCACTCCAGGATGAACAAGATGTCACCTTTGTAGTGAAAACAGGTCTTCCTTTTACACATGATTTTTGAGAAGCCAATAAGTCTACATTCCATATAGAGCTCTAAGGAAGAGCTATATCTAGGGCAGTCTCCTGAAAGAACAGAAAGCTGAACTAAAACTGAGGGCATAAGCCTAAAGAAGTGAAGATTCCTGAACAGGTAAATTGCTATAGGAATTTAGGGCTTTGATGGAATGGCTGTGATAAGTGCTTTGTTCCTTTTTTTCATAGCCAACATATAATTATCATTCTGCCCCACATCAATAACATTTGCTACTAATCTGGCCCTTACACAATTCTACGGAGTTGATATTATTACCATAACCTTAAAGTTTATGAAATTAAGGCTAAGGAATATTTTATAATTTATCTAATGTAATATCACCTGGTAGTAGACCTAAGTTTACAAATTAGGCACCCTAATTACAGTCTTTTGAATAGTACTTATATCTGTATGTAGGTCCTACCATCTAGAGCAGCGGTTCTCAACCTGAGGGTTGTGACCCCTTTGCGGTCGAACAACCCTTTCACAGGGGTCACCTAAGACCATCCTGCATATCAGATATTTACATTACGATTCATAACAGTAGCAACATTACAGTTATGAAGTAGCAATGAAAATAATTTTATGGTTGGGTCACAACATGAAGAACTGTATTTAAAGGGCCAGAAGGTTGAGAACCACTGATCTAGAGTGATCACAGAACCCTATGTAAAAAATCTGGATCATTGAAGATATACTCATCAGACATTAGACCAACACACCAATGTTACATACAATGTATGGCAAACCAAGTCATAAGTAACAATAGCATAACAACTGTACAATAACATATCAAGGCAGGCTATTTCAACAAAGGACAATTAAACATTCACTTGTGGTCTTGATAGATACACTCTTCATTTGTAAATTATTTAGCCACTCCTCAGGAGATGCTAAAAAACTAAGAAAAAAACAGACCATTTGATATTTATTTTTCTTTCTTTCAATTACACTTCCCTCTAATATATTATGGTCATATTGCTTTAAAGCAGCAGTTCTCAACCTCTGGGTCGCGACCCCTTTGGGGGTCACCTAAGACCATCGGAAAACACATATATAATTACATATTGTTTTTGTGATTAATCACTATGCTTTAATTATGTTCAATTTGTAACAATGAAATTGGGGGTCACCACAACATGAGGAACTGTATTAAAGGGTCGCGGCATTAGGAAGGTTGAGAACCACTGCTTTAAAGTGAAGTCTGACAAAACTAGTAAGGGTGTATTTCCAAGCTTCTGACTATGAGGTTTCAGTCAAAAAAATCTAAAAGTTTCACACCTGAGGTAATCTGAAACTTCCACTGATACATCTGCATTAAATGTTACATTAAAAGGATGATGGGCATGATGGTTCTCTGATGAGAACATAATGTGATGCATTCAAAAAAAAGTGTTTAAATATTTGTTCCTTCATATACTAGATTTGTGGACATTGGTAAACCACTAAAAGTTTCTGCACTTCAATTTTCTCAACTTTAAGATATTGAAGAGGGGAACTATCAGGAAATTTGATTTTAAAAAATTAGAAATTATGTTGTAAACTCTACTGGCATGCTAATAAAGTGCTAAAGAGGTTATCAGAAAAGGGTCAGCTAACATATTGGGAGAGTGTTGCATTATCTCCTTGCTGAAAAGGTCAGAAAAAAATGGGAGAAGATGGGAGGTATTTTCTCTCTCACATTCCCCCAAAATTGTGTTTTGTTTTTTGAGTTATGAGGTCTTTGTCTTCAAATAGCTATTATCAACTTGTTACTAGCTGGCCACAAACAAATTGGCAATTACACAAAGGCAACCTCCATCCAGACTTTTGTTTTTGAGAAAAAAGTCTAAAGTTTAAGAGGTAGATGTGGGTCAACCTTAAGAAGAGAGAATTTGGAGAGCAGCACCTCCATGGCAAGGTTTTGTCACTACTAGTCATAGCCTGGACTGCGCATGTCCCCCAGGAGGTGGCATGACTTCAGATATGCACCAAGCACAGAGGCCCTGAGAGCAGTTGGGTGAGCTTCTGCCTGTGGGGAGAGGCTCACTCAGCACCAGTGCTTGGCAAATAGTTGGAGCCAGTGCCTCATGAAATACTGATGAAGATGGGCAACATGGTAGATGCAGAGACTGGCCTCTACCCTAGCAATGTAAGCTAGGGGTTCTTGTTTCATACAATGGAAGGAATGAAGCCACCCAGATAATGATAGTGATTGCATCTTTCTTCTCAGCCAGGAGTCTCAGACAGAGTACATTAAATTCGGTGGAGGAAAAAAAGAAAAAAAAAGATTACATTCTTCAACCTCAACCTGTGAATTGTGGAATAACTTTTATAATTATTATAGTACTACTACACAGTATCTATGGTTTAAAAAGGCATAGGCCATACAGAAAATTCTTAACATCAAATATTCATCCTCTTCTAGTGTTTAAAGATACTATGCCCTCCTCCTCCCAATAAAAGTAATGAATAAAGGGTTTACAAAAAAAAAATATTAAGAGGGAGAGAGAAGATAAGGAACTGAATCATGAATAGTTTAGATAAGCTTTTAGTCAAAAGGATGAAGGCTTCAACTACTATAACAGCAGTAGGAAAAAAAATAATGCTGGAATACCCTACTACAGGCCTGGTAGTCCGCTATGTGTTAAGGAACATACATAGTATGACCTCCACTTTTGTAGTCATGGAGAATCTCATAGAACTTTTAAAATTTGTCTATGTTCATACCGCTCATAAGCAGCAAAGATGAGATTTATGAGAGTATCTTCTCCTGCAAACTATAGTTCTTCCTGGGATACCTTGTGGTTTCTCTAAAGCAGTGGTTCTCAACCTTGACTGCACATTAGAATCACCTGGGAATCTTTTTAAAATCCTGATTTCTGGGCCTCATCCTCCAGAAATTCTGTTTCTTTGTTACTAATGGTGTGGCCTCACCCCATAACAAAGAAACAGAATTTCTCGGAGAGTGAGGCCCAGAAATCAGGATTTTAAAAGGTTTCCAGGGAATTTTAAAGGGGGCGCAAGGGGGAACACACTCTCTATAAAGGTCTAAGGGTTCCTCGGGGGTCGGGGGGGGGGGGTGCGCGGGTATTGTGAGCAAAATCAGAGCTTATTGAAATTTTATGACAACTGGCCTTTTAGCAGGCTAACTCTAATTATAAACAGGCTGAAGGAATTTTTTCAAACATACATTTTTTAGCAATGAGACTAAACTTTTAGGGACAAGAAACATGAATGATTAGAACTAGAGATCTAAAAATTTTCTTATGGAAGGCCAGAGAGAGTTGGGGGGCAGGAGGGAGGGGAGTAAGAGATCAACCGAAGGACTTGTATGCATGCATATAAGCATAACTAATGGACATAAGACACTGGGGGGTAAGGGAGGGTAGGGGTGTGTCAAGGGCGGGGGGGAAAAAAAAGGACACTTATGTAATACCCTTTGTAATACTTTAAGCGAAAAATAAAAAAAATATTAAAAAAAAAATAAAAAAAAATAAAAAAAGAGAAAAAATAAAAAAATAAAAAAAAATAAAAATTTTCTTAGACCTGACAGCAGCACATGTACTGGGGCAAATTGTTTCAGAGAAATAGTCCTGCTGAGGTTTAGATTTTCCAACTCTCAGCTCACCTGCTCATGCTGTTCACACCTGTGACTGAGGGGAAGGCTCCCCCTTTTGCTTCATTTGAGTGATAGAAAAATGTGTTGGGGCAAGGATCAATTATAAGAGGACAATATAGATGTTGTGTTCTCTTTTTAATTTTTTATTTTAATTTATTTATAATTCTTATTAAAGGGTAATTGGTATATAATATTAGTTTCATGTGTACAGTATAGTGATTGGACATTTATGATGTGATCACCATGATAAGTCCTAGCAACCATCTGTCACTGTACAAAGTTATTCTGATGTGATTGACTATATTTCCTGTGCTTACACCCCCATGGCTTACCCTCTATGTTGTATTTTACTACATAAATATAGAAATAGGAAGTCCTTTTATCTTCCTTATTCAGAAGTTTCTTTTAATTTTTCAAAAATAAAACCTGTACCAATCATCCACCAAACACGTCCTTTTAATTAAGGGATTTGAACCAAAAAGCACTGGGCATCTCACCAGTGAATCAGGAAGCACACGCCACATTTTTCTTAAAGAGTTTTTTTTTCCCCTCTGATAAAATTTCAAACATTATGGAAAAAAGCAAAACGAATGCAAATTTGAAAAATGCTGGCAAAATAATTATAGTAGTTCTTGAAATACTCAGAAAAGCTGGGTGAAAATTCATCATGCCTATGTGTGAAGAAGCAAAGCAGCAATACTAATTTTAGGATGGAAAGTCTCTTTTCCTTATCCTATCCCCCAAACTCAGGAAGCAAGATTTTCAGCAAGCAAGTGGTGTACAAACAATACATAGGCAGATGAAATAAATAAAATGAGATGAGTTGTATGCTTTGGACTTTGGAGGATAGCAATATCCCCATTCTACCTTCCCACTGTTCTATGATGAAGCCACAGTGTAAACCAAAGACTAGCAAGATGCTTAAACAAGAACCGGTGCTTCTGTGAACAGAGAAGGATGACTTAGAAGCACAGATGAAAATGACATCCGGAAAGTCCTATGTTACTCCTATCTTTTTGAAGTGTATGGTCTTCCTCAAAGTCATTATGAAGCTAAAAAATATTCCTTGGTATAAAATATCTTCCTTTGTTTGAGACATGTCCATCTTTTTGTTTCTATCTTCCTGCTTCTCTATTTCTCTTTCCATAAAAAAATTGGATCTCAGCAGCATTAAGTTGAGTAAATAATTTTTCAAATCTCATCTTGGTATCATCATGAGTCCCTTTTTTGTTTGATTATAATCCCCTCTATGTTTCTCAATTTCTTTCATTCTTCTCCCACTCAAAGGTTTTATTCCACTCTAATGTTGTAAGCATATGTTATCATATATAATATATATATACAAATACATTTTTATATAAACATATAAAATATTTGTATCACTCATTTGATGTTTTCTATTTAAAGGAAATCTTAATTTAGATGAAATAAAATTCACTAGTTGGTTCCAGGCAGTCTGCCTCCAGAAATAATGCTCTAAATCACTATTTTATGAACCAATATGTCTGCATCTCCAGGTAAACTCTTTGCTATTTTCACATCTGACCACCCCATGGACAAATAGAAATTAAAATACTTATGTGCATATTATAATCAGGGGAACTTCTTGACTTTCTCTAAATTCTATTAGTTCCAAATATCCACAAAGTCCCAGAAGACTGTCAACACTAAATGTTTGTTAAGTCTGTTTTACTCGGCCAGTCACCATTGTTCTGGGCTCCCTCAGTTGAGACAATTCTCCATGTATCTCTTGTGTTTATGAATGTCTTGGGAGCAGAGGACTTTGTTCCAGGTCACATTTATAAGGATGGTCATATAGTATATAATTTTGGAAGAGATAAATGCCGGGGTGTTATCCTGCATCTATTAGGGTCCAGGAATCTGGAGAAGGGGCTTCAAGTAAATTAAATAAACTAGGTACGAAATATAAATTTGGGAGGCATTTTTGGGGGGCCAGGGAAGGCTTAGCTTTAGTAACTAAGTTCACGATTCTCTGAACCCCTAGCTCTTTATTAACACATTTTGCCCTATAGCAAAGCAGATATACATATCAAAGGTAAGGTTTGGTCAGGTTGGGGGAACTGCCTTCAGCTGTTCCAGGAGCAGGTAATAACATGCAGATTTTCAGCCCTGCTGAAGCCCCAAGTTCCATTAACCTTTTGATGAACTTCTTCATTTATGACCTGCTGGAATTAGCCTCCAGCAGATAGATGGTCTCTTCCTTTCAAGCAAAAAACAAGCATGCTTACTGCCCATTAAGAAGGATTTGGGTAACCTAAGCTCAGGATGCTTATCCTGTAACACTGTGAGTACAGTGTCACCTGTGGGAGTTGGGGATTGGAGAATCGATGCAAGTGTTGTGAACACAATGCTCATCTCTGTTGAAGTCTCATGTCTTCTGTTAGCATGCATGAAGCTGTGGCAGGGGAACTTGTTAGGGTGTCAGTAATATAAAATTTCACAACCTATATGCACATCGTGACACTCTTTCAAACAGTATTTATCTACTTGTCACCTGTCTGTACTCCTGCTTCCTCTGATGACTCAAATCTCTCCCCCGAAAATGTCCTTTGTGTTTTCTTAGACTCATATTCTTAAATCATTATCTTCAGAATTTATGACATATTCCCTTGAGGCTTGTTTTTTTTTATCTTCATGACTTTTGTTTCTTAAGTGCTTATGAATTCTCCCCGCCCTATCACCAAATCTTTAAATGACTGAGTTCCCAGAGCATAACATGTAAACCTTCTTTTATTCTTCCTCTATAGTCTCCTGATAGGAAGTGGCCTCACCCAGAAACATTGCTGTAATTACCATCATGATTCATGATTTTAGCAACTCTATACCCCAGACCTCTCTTTTGGGCTCCACACCCAAGTACATTCCCCTGCTTAATATTTTCATCTGACTATCTCACAGGAACTTAAACTCAACAAATCTGAAACAACTAATGATTATTTCTTTCCAAACCTACTTCTATATGTTTCCTGCCTTGATAATTGAGTCATGCTAGAGATTGGTATATTCACAGTTAATCCTTAGAATCTAAGCAAGTTCTCTTGATTCTGCCTTGAATATCTTCCTCCCTGTGATGGATTAAAGGTGTCATTTTTTTTAAATCTTGCTGCTCCCTTGTAGAAGCAAAATTTGTTAAAATTTGTTTTACCTCCCCTTGAAACTGTGCTGGCATGTAAATGCTTCAAAAACTTTGAGATAGTTCTGAATGTAAGAAACGATCTCAATTTACCTTAAGAAAACCAGGTAAATTTTCCTTTTTCTGATTTTGTGAGTCTCGAGCTGACACCTTTTATAGAGAGATCCACACGAAGAATCAAGACATTGAAACTATGTGGAGAGAGAAGCCCAGCCATGCTAGTCCAACCTTTAACACATTCACCCATTTAAATGGCAGACAGCTTAGATAATCCAGCCTTGAAAAGATGCCCCATGCTGTAATACCAAAGAAAACCACTTAAAACAGAAAAATTATCCAACTGAGCAATTACACCATCATGAAAGATAATAAAATGATTATTTTTATCAACCATTAAGAGTTGAATTGGTTTGTTAGGCAGCAGTGGAGTTGCCTCATCAGAAGCAAGAAATACATACTATGACCGTGATTAAGGCATTCTGTAAATCTACAGATATGCTTTCGGTGGAAAAATTTCCAGCAGGTAAGGTAAGCCATATCTAGTGTGACTTTGTAGTGAGAGTAAACAATTTCCTCTTTCGTGATGGAAGAAGTTGAAAGTAATCATTCTGTCCTTGTGGCTGGCTGGTGATCCCAAAGAATGGAACCACATTGGACATTTCATTTTAGTCCCAGCTATTGGCAAGTGAGACACTCAGAGGTGGCTCTATCCAGAGCAGTTTTGAATAATTAAAATCTATGTTGCTGAGCTTGAATGCCACCATGACTGCTTTGTTCATGAGTCCTTTGGGGAGGAGAGAGCAAGCTGGAAAAAGGTTGGCTTTCAATAAGTAATTGGCTTGCTACTACATGATGGGAGCAGAAAAGGATATGTTTGGAATTCAGAAAATTGTCTGGAGTGCTTAACTTATTTCAAACCCAGTATGATTTCAGGATATGTAAAATGTCTTAGTCCTCTTGGCAGTGCTAATATTCTATATATATTTTAAAGTTATATTTCCATCAAGAATAATACATATGGTTAGACTACAAAGGACTGATATCTCAAGAGAAATTTTGTGTTTGAGAAAAGAATTAGACTTGGAAATTGAGTTCTGGACTAACTACTTAGTAGCTGTGTTGGGTGTAATTTATGGAGCTAATTAACTTTTATTGGTTAACAGATGAAGTAGACAGTGCATTAAGTGGCAAGCACTGGCATATGTTTTAAAAAATAAAGGAACACCTAAACTAATGGGAGGCCAAAGATAAATAATGCAAATTGACCATAAATCAAGGATAGCTCTGGGAGAGAGGGGTGGGAATTTTGCTGCCAAAATATATGTAAGAATTAGGAAAGTGGCTTTAATACACCCCCCCCCACACACACTCCCTTTTTGTTTTGTTTTGTTTCATTGCCATCAACTCTCTCTTCTATGAGCATTATGGAGTAATTGAGGGTACAAAATTAACATGAGATAAAAGTAGTGGGCTTATAAAGATGGTACCTTAGAAAGTAAGATCGAATTTTAAGGAAAGAGGTTGTTGGGACTGTGCCACATCATACATAATCTACTTCTTTGTTTTTGTTATTATCTGAGATGAAATAGCTAAGATACCTTTAAAATATCTCCATTTGTATATTCTACTCATAATTCCAAGAAGGTTCTGGCTACCTAAGTAACATGATCCTGGAACTAAAACAATGAGCAAGTTAACTTCTCAAGTCTTAGTTTCTTCAGGTAAAATGTTAGGATTATACAGATTTATAGTGAAGAGGTGAAGATTAAAGAGATAATGCCTAAGTGGCATCTATCTACCACAGTGTCAGTTTTTAAGAAAAATATTAAAGAGATAATTTTTAAAAGTACTTATTGAGCATTTAATATGTTATTCTATGAGGGTAGAGACATTGGGGAGACTCCAATTTCATTAAATTTTCAATAATGCTTATTATAAATACAGTAATCTGTGGATTCATCATCTTGATAAATAACAATCATATGCTGGCTAAAGAAGATCCTGTGAGTTGATTAATGTCTTTCCTATACAAACATATTGGCTTAATCTATCTATCTATCTACTATAAAAGATGTAAAGTGAGAAATTTAAACACTCTTAGGACATAGCATTTAAGAAGCTAATTTAAATCTAGATTTTTCTAAGGCCTGAACATCTCATTTAATTAAAGTAAACATCTAACCTACACATTAAACATTTAAACAGGGCCTTAATAAATCAACAAATTTCCTAATTTGTTTTGGACATCATTAAAGTATTCAGCTATAATCTGGCATCCATTCTTAACTGTTAAATAAACAAGATGGTCAACTCACATTCTAATTTCAGTCTTTTAGATTTCTTCTGTTTTTATTTCCAGAGTTTTGCCTGGCCAGGAAATACTTCTCCCACCTTTCATATGGAAATTATTTCCACAGTATGCACCATCAATATTCATCAAGTATCACACCAATTAACAAACCATGAATGATCTGGAACAAAAATTTAATGCATGAAAACTCACAAATATCTAGGTGGCTGTTAATAAGGCTATGTTTGAGGTAATCACACACAAATTTAATTTTAAATGTACTTCCCTTAAGTAAGGGATATCAATGTTAATTTAAGAATTTAATTTGTATGGTGTTTTAATAAAATGTCTTTCAAGGAATGTGCAAAACATCATGCCAGAAAATTTTCCAAATATTTAATTTCCTTTTATGGAATAGAAATAGTCTATTCCTTTTATATTTATACTAGAGGCCCAGTGCAGGAAGATTCCTGCAAGAACAGGGCTTTCCCTTCCCCGCTGCTTAGCTCCCTCCCTTCCCTGCCGCCTCGGCTCCCTCCTGTGCCCACTGCCTTGGCTCCCTCCCTTCCCCGCTGCCACTGCTCCCTCCCTCCCGTGTCTGCCGCCTTGCTCCCCCCCCTTCTCCGCCACTTCGCTCCCTCCCATGTCTGCTGCCTCAGCTCTGCTCCCATCTCTGCTACCTCTGATCCGTTCCCTTCTCTGCCGCTTGGCTCCCTTCTGCAGTGCTTGGCTTCCTTCTACACCAGTGATGGCGAACCTTTTGAGCTCGGTGTGTATCAGCATTTTGAAAAACCCTAACTTAATTCTGGTGCCGTGTCACATATAGAAAATTTTTAATATTTGCAACCATAGTAAAACAAAGATTTATATTTTTGATATTTATTTTATATATTTAAATGCCATTTAACAAATCAACCAAAAAATCAACCAAAAAAATGAGTTCGCGTGTCATCTCTGACACACGTGTCATAGGTTCGCCATCACTGTTCTACACTGTCTTCCGTCTTCCCTGGGGGCCTGTGTATGCAAATTAACCGCCATCTTTGTTGGGTTAATTTGCATACTCTTCTGATTGGCTGGTGGGCGTAGCAAAGGTATGGTCAATTAGCATCTTTGTCTTTTATTAGTGTAGATAACTTTGTGAAATTTACACAACTCTATGTATCTTAGTATAAGATAAGTAATCAAATCTTTTGAATGTATAATTAATAAAACAAATAATTTTAAAGTTAGTAGTAAAAGGACTTTTTTCAGATTTAAGCAATATTAAAGTATAGTAAAGGCACTTTGAGATTGATCAATTTTATAGGTGAGCTTACACTGATTGAAAATTTATACATATTCTAACTGGTTTTCCAAAACTAGTGTTTTAAACAAGTAATTATTAAAACCAGATAAATTCATAATTTTTATTGTTGGTTTTTTTTTGGTCTAAACTTGATGACATAGGAGGAAGGATTGGCAATCTCTCCTATACAATGAGGATACTCAGGTCCAGGAGATTTACCTAAATTTTCCAATGACTAGTACGTGACAGAATAGCAGAGATAGACTAGATTAGATTTCCATATCCTTACTTAAGTTTTTCCCTCCCTCAATAAAAGAATAAAGTAAAGCCAATAAAATTTGAAGAGAAAAAAAAGATAAAGATACAAGCAGAAATTAATTACATTGAAAATAAAGGATGGTCGAGAAGAAAGCTAATTCTTAACAAAGACTAATAAAGAAGATAAATCTTTGGCCTGAGAAATCAAGAATCAAAAAACAGCACAGATAAAAATATTAGAAATGTAAAGGAAGATTATAGCTAGAATTAATTTAGTAGAAGTTTTAAGTAATACATGAAAAAGTACCTTATTACAAATTTGAATTGACAAAAATTACCATTTCTTAGAAAATATAAGTCACCAAAGCATAAGAATAGAAAACCTGAAGAGGTTTCTCATGATTAAAGATGTTCCATCCATTGATAAGAATTTATCTTTCAACAACAAAAAATAAAATTAGTAAAACATTGTAGGCCCATATGACTTTTTAGGCATCTTAAAGCTGATATTCAAGGGAGAGATATTCCAATATTATACAAACTAGAGGCCTAGTGCACAAAATTTCTGCATGGGAGGGGGTTGGTCCCTCAGCCTGGCCTGTACCCTCTCCAATCCGGGACTGCTGGCTCCTAACTGCTCCCCTGCTGGCCTGATCACCCCCCCTAACTGTTTCTGCCTGCTGGCCTGATGCCCCTAACTGCTCCCCTGCTAGCCTGATCTGGATATCTGGCTCTCTCCTCCCTCCTGTCAGAGTCTGGGGTGTGCCACGGGACCCAGAGTCAAGTCCCAGCTCTCTCCTCCCTCCTGTCAGAGTCTGGGGTGTGCCACAGGACCCAGAGTCAAGTCCCTGTCCACCTGCATGAGCCTTGAAATCGCGTGAGACCCAGACCTGGCCGGCCCCACCCCCATTGGATGAGACCCAGCCCCAGCCAGCCCCACCCCTGTCAAGCCCCACCAATGCCTCACATCCCCAGCAGGCACTGGGCAGAGATGCAGCGTCAGTCATGTCCCCAGCCAGCACTGGGCAGAGATGCAGCATCAGTCATGTCCCCAGCTGGCACCAGGCAGAGATGCAACCTCCTGCTGATGGGTCATTACAGTGTGAGGGCATGACGACCATTTGCATATTAGCCTTTTATTATTACAGAGATTCCCAAGAGTAAGGAAAAAAAATGGGGAAGGGGAGAGTACAACATAAACTCATTTCATGAAGCTAATATAACTTTGTTAACAAAATTAGGTTAAAAAAACATATAAAGAAAGAAAAATACATTTTAGTAATATCACTCATGAACATAGATTAAAAAAACAAATAAACAGCAAACCAAATCCCACAATGTGTACTTGGAAACATCAATTAGTAATTTTTCAATCAGTTCAGAGATTGTCTTTTCCCTAGAGCATTTAATGCATTTATGTTTATTGGATTTCTGCTTCATTTCTACCATTGTATTAAATAGTTCCTCCTCTTCCTGAAACCCACCTTTTTTTTTTCCTTTCTCATGTTCCCTCCTGATTGAATGAGCATTTCTTCTTTCTTATTGTTTTGTTTACTTGTCCTTGTTTTTATGTTCTTTTTTTTCATCTTTGTTTGTTTGTTTGTTTCCTTGATCTCTTCCATTATAATTGTGTCAATTTTCTTCTTGTTTAACTTCCTTTCTTTTAGGTACTTGGAAGTTGGAGGCTACAATTTTCTACAGATTTTAACAGTATACTTTTATATGTATCTTTACTCCACTCAACTAGTTCAAGAACTTTAAAAAGCTTTAACTTAAATGAACTCACTTCCCAATTTATATGATACTGTGGTCTAATTTTTTTCTTTTAAAGTATTGTTTGAGACATGAATGGACCTGGAGAATATTATGCTAAGTGAAATAAGCCAGTCAGAGAAAGACAAGTATCACATGATCTCACTTATATTTGGAATCTAATGAACAAAATAAACTGATGAAGAAAATAGATCCAGAGACATAGAAGCATGGAACAGACTGTCAAATCTCAGAGGGAAGGCAGGAGAGGGTGGGTGGGTGGGAAGTGATCAACCAAAGAACTTGTATGCATATATGCATAACCTATGGACACAGATAATAGGGTGGTGAAGGCCTGGTATGGGAAGTGAGAGCAGGCTAAAGGGGGTCATTGGGGGGAAAAAGAGAGACATATGTAATACTTTCAACAAAAAAGATTTAATTTAAAAAATAAAGCGTTATTTGATACAATCAATGTTTATTTTGATCTCCCTAAAGATTTTCCAACACCTTTGTTCACCATTGCTTTTTGCATTTTAGACTTTCTAGAAGTTGAAGCTGTGCTGGTAACCAATCTCTCTCTGTTTTTGTTTGAAGTTGCCCTTGTTTCACGCTAATAATAATAATTAATAATAATAATAAAACCTTCAGATTGGTACAGAGTTGAAAGTAAACTGCATTCTTTCTGCATAAATTGAAGATAGTATTCAACTGTGTTCTAGCTTCCACCGTTGCTGTTGTATAGTCAGCTATCAGTCTAATGTTGTTCCCTTGTAGATGATGAGTGCAATTTCTGTGACTGAAAGCACTTAACACTTTTCACTGGTGTTCTATAGCTTCATTGGTACATGTTTAGGTATGAAAATTAGGGATTTTCTTCTCTCTTCCTCCTTCGTCCCTGCCTTGCCTTCTCTTTTTTCTTGTTTGGATTTTGTTGGAATTCCAAAATCTAAAGATGGGTAAATTTTAACAATTTTAGGGAAACTTTTAACTATTATATTTTAGGTATTTCCATGCCCCCCTTCTCTTTTAAATTTCCTCTGAAACAATGGAATATTTATTTTTTATTCTGACTTTCTGTGTGTCAACCTCTTTTTCTTCCCCCGCCCCCATCTTTGTTTTCCTAAGATTTTTGCCATTCTCTTCTTGCATAATATGCTTCAGTTTAACAATTCTTTTGTTATATGTTTTCATCTTGGATATAACCAGTCATTAAGGTTATACAATTCATTTCTCTTTACTCCCAAGAGTTTCATTTGCTGCTATTAAAATCCTATATAATAAAAGCCTATTATGCAAATCAACTGTAAGGCAGAACGACCAGTGGAACGACTGGTCATTATTACATGCACTGACCAACAGGGGGCAGATGCTCAATGCAGGAGCTGCTCCCAGCCTGCAGGCCCCAGGCCAGCCAAGGCAGATGCCAGCAGGGGCCCCCCGATCACCCTGCCGGTCGCTCCACATATCAGCCCTGATAATGGGCCAGGCCTAGGGACTCTATCCATTCATGAATTTCATGCACTGGGCCTCTAGTAATTTCATAATCTTTGATAGATTCTATTTTTAGTCATATTTTCAGTCTCACTGTTATGTCATAAATTTAGTTTTTCAAAATATTCTGCTACTGAATGGTATTTAGAATTTTTAGATATATCCTAGGTACCTCTTTATTTTTATATACTTTATGTTTATAATTCTGGAAAAATACTTTACTTGATATTCAACTCAATTCAACTGAGATTTTATTTTTAAAACATGCTTACGTTTCCATATTTTACACACATCACAAAAATATATTAGCTAAACTTATTTTGAGGTGTTAAGTTTGAAATTAAAGCATTGTTTTCTTGGGTGCCAATTTGTTACCCCTCTATAATTTTTATTTATTTTTTTATTCTTGGTTACCATATTGTGTTCCTCTGTGATATTTGCCTCACCAGGTTTAGCCGATAATGGTTTTGACTACAGGAACCTGCATCTGGTGATTGTGATGGAAAGCCTGCCTTGAGCATATAGTAGCTTCTCCCTTCTCAGGATCTGGACTGATGTGGGCACTACTTCAGCTCTGCACTCAAGAGTCATATCTGGGGCTTGTCCACATGTTGACACATTGCCCCTGCTCAGTCCAAATGTGTTGAGGTTGAATAAATCATGACTTATTGTCATACTGCATTTTTCTTTTCAATTTCATTGGTTTCCTATTGCTCCAGGTAATTCTGAGCTTTGAGCTTCCCTGAAACTGCTTTTAAGCAGCCATGCTCCCTTTCTGCATGAGTTTTGGATTTTCATTTCCTCCATTCTTACTTTTCTGTGATTCTGATCTCACTTCTAGCTCTTAGAAATTGTTCAGAAATTTTCTTTTCTACCAATGTCTTTCCTTGTTTTCCAGTGCAGTTATGACTTTTGTTTTCCTTAAAACAATTTATTAGCTGGCATTTCACAGAGATTATGGTGGGAAAGGAAAGTAGTTGTTTATGTTCTCTTTACCAATTTTTGTTTCTATTCCATCCTCTGACTTACTGTTCTGTTTCTATTATCTCATTTGTTTAAATAAAATTGCCATTTTAAATGGCTCCATAGCAGTTGATATATTGCTACCCCATGGTTTATTTAAATATTCGCCATTTGATATCTCAACTATTTTACCAATGTAAATAACACTGAAATGGAGGTACTTAGAGAGATTATACAGTTTTACATATTCACAGTTATTTCTATGAAAGAATTCTGAAAATGAAATTATTTTCTAATACCTTTATAAAAAACAAATTGAGAGGGCTGGTTCTACAATGGCCAGTGATGACAAATTTACAGTTTAAGGTAATGCTATGGGATATTGCTCAGTCTCCTCTAAGGAGAAACAGGAGGCTCAATTTTGGGTGCTTTTGCTGTCAGCCTATCTGTAATGCTGATTAGGAACAAATGGCTGATTTTATCATGCTAAGTCTAAGTTTCACACCAGAAGAGAAAGTAACACTTCTGCCAGCTGTTTCACAAACAGCTTATGTGCTATATACAAGCAAAGAGTGAAAGGAGATGTCATCCCTATTTTTATATCTGATTCTACTAATGTTATTTCTGCATCTATAATTAGCAAAATATGTAGAGTATATATAATCTATTTACCAACACTTGTATATATGTGTATATGTTTGTCCATATGTATGCATTATGGACGGAAAGCTTGTGTCTCCCCCCAAAAGGAATATCTTGAAGTTCTAAATCTCCAACGTGGTGGTATTTGGAGATTGGGCCTTTGATAGGTGCTTAGGTTTAGATGGAGCCATAAGGGTAGAACTCTAATGATGGAATTTGTGCTCAGTAAGAAGAGACACCAGAGAGCTTGCTTTTTTTTTTTTTTTTACCATGTAAGACACAGTGATAAGGTGACCCTCCATAGGCCAGCAAAAGAGCTTTCATCAGAATCGAACTGTGTTGGCATCCTGATCCAGTCCTCATTATTGGGAGACATACATTTCTGTTGTTTGAGCCATTGATGAGTCTTTGGTATTTTGTTATAGAAGCTTAAACTAACCAAGACTGGTTTTGATGCTGAGAAGTGGGATGCTGTTGAGATGAATACCTAATCATGTGAAAGAGGCTTTGGAAATGAGCAATGGGCAGTGGCCAAAATAATTTTGAGGTGCTAGAAATATGGACATAATGTGAATTCCCCATGCCCATGTATTAAACTTTGACTGTTAACCTATTTCTGACAGCCTTTCTTAATTCTGCCTCACCTTCTCTGTTCCCTTTAATTCAAACTGGCAATATTTCTTCTTGTATAATGCCATCTCTATTGTTGGTTTATTCAATTCATAAGTTAAACCCATGATCGCTTTATCAAAATGTTTTCAACTACACCCTTAATATTCTCTTCAGAATAAGCTTCCTCATTTCTTTTGCTATATGGAGAGGCTGATAATTTTCCAAATCATAAAGTCCTGGTTCATTTGTGCTTAAGTTTATTTCTTCAAATTATCTTTCTCTTTCCTATAAGTGTTTGGGAGGAACCAAGTCATACTTTTTTTTCGATTTATCTTTAATATTGAAAGTATTAACAGATGTTCCTTCTTACCCCCCCATTGCCCCCCCCACCTGCCTCAATACTTGTTCAGAAATCTCCTGAGCTAAATATCCTATTTAATTGCTCACAAGTTCTACCTTCCACAAAACACTAGAATACATGTCAGTGGAGTTCTTTGCCGCTTTATAACAAGGATCACCTTTCCTGCAGTTGTCCTTAACATGCTGCTCCTCATTTGCATCTGAGGCAGCACTGCATATACAAGACATTTTTTGACAAAGGCGAAAGGTAGGAATGGGACATTTGATTTCAGAAGTGAGAATGGGAGATTTACAAGTAGTTGAGGAAGAGCAGAACACACTGGCAGGAAAATGCCCCCCAGTGAAACAACAGAACACAGTGGGTAGCCAGCTAACAGGCACCTGCCTGAAGCACTCTTATTTAGCCCATTTAATTCAACTTAGGCTATGGTGCTTCCTGAACTCTCCTTTCTGAAGTAGGTTCCTCTGTGTGAATCTTTTGGGCAGGAATTGGGGGAAGAATCAAAGTTTCTTTCTGAGTCTTCTGTGTTTTTTTTTAATAAATATCCCAAAAAGCAGCTTCAGCAGCTTTGGTCCCATTACTAGATTGCTACCAAATAATTTGGCCTGCATCCTACTGTTCATTGTACTAAATCCTGCCTTCATATGGAGCCCTTACTGATAAGCTTACATTTCTTTTGCTCTATTTCCTATTAGTTTTATGAGGAATCTCAAAATTTTGGTGACCTAATGTCATACTTTTTATTCTTGTCCAATGAGAATATTATTGATCCCTAAAAGATTTGGGGCTTAAGATAGATTTTCACACCTTGCCAGCCCTTCATTATTTTAAAGAAGTTTTTCTTTCTTTTTTTTTTACTGAAATGATTGGGATTGAGATGAGTAAGTCTTTAAATATAATAATTTTGGGATCGCTGTGCTGTATAAATGTCACATTATTCTAGCATTTAAAAGAAAATTTCTTTCAGCAGGAAGAGTTTTTGAGATGAAATCACAAGTACAGAAGAAAGGCAGCTCACAATGGGACAGAAAATTAAGTATAGAATTTGGCACCCGTATCTCAGTTGGACTCCAGCATCTGTAATATGCTAACTATGTAATGTTGAATGAGATGCCTGCTTTTCCTGACTTTAATTTTGTGATCTTAAACTGAGAATAATAATGCCATTTCTCTGGGTCATTAGGAAGATAAATATACTTTAGTACAGTCCCGGTGCACGGATTCGTGCACCAGTGGGGTCCCTTGGCCTGGCCTGCGAGATCAGGCCAAGAGTGACTCTCAGACATCCCCCGAGTGGTCCCAGATTGCGAGAGGGTGCAGGCCAGGCCAAAGGACCCCACCGGTGCACGATCGGGGCTGGGGAGGGATGTGGGAGGGTGGCCAGCCAGGAAGGGACTGCGGGAGGGCTCCAGGGCATGCCCGGCCCATCTCCCTCAGTCCCAATCGGCTGGACCCCAACAGCAAGCTAACCTACCAGTCTGTTGGAGCTTCTGCTCCTGGTTGTCAGTGCACATCATAGCAAGTGGTTGAGTGGCCTTAGCATATCATTAGCATATTATGCTTTGATGGTTGAACGGCTGACTGGACAACCAGACACTTAGAATATTAGGCTTTTATTATATAGGACTAGAGGCCTGATGCACAAAATTCACGCAAGAGTAGGCCTTCGCAGCCCCAGCTGCCTTGGCCCTCACAGCCCTGGCTGCTTCACAGCCCTGGCTGCCTTGCAGCCCCTGCTGCGTCGCAGTCCCACCCCCCGCCCACTGGTCATTACGGAAGGTTGTTTCACAAGGTTGTTCTGCTGTCCAGTCTAGTTAGCATATTAGCTCTTTATTATATAGGATGTGAAGTGCCTAGATTGATTCCTGGCCATTAATTGGTCCTTAATAGAAACAGTGAAGTAGTTATTATTATTATGACTTCTGTTACTACTTTCACCATTGTTTTCCATTCAATCTATAGCTGTTGCAAAATATGGGCTAATTCTTATTATCTACTGCTCATGTTCTTTGTCATTAACGTCACAGGGCTTTCTGTCATACATAATTGGGCTACTTTCTCAGCTCTTTCATGCTTTGACCATGCTTAGCCTCCCTTCATCCTTCATCTGGAGATGAAAGTAATAACAATATTTGCATTCTAAGTCACTGTGAGGATTAAATACAATATGTACCTATGTACTTATGTATAAAGAACTGAGAATAGTGTCTTCAAAGTAAAGGATTATAATTTATTGTAATAATAATTATAAGTAATTATTATAATTGTTATTATAATAAAACTTTATTTCTATTAGTAATTCTTAATATTATTAATTTTATGATAAATAAAAAAAAGAAAACACATGAATGTCTGACAAACCCTTTTAAAATACTACTTAAGCCAGAACCGGTTTGGCTCAGTGGATAGAGCATTGGCCTGCGGACTCAAGGGTCCCTGGTTCGATTCCGGTCAAGGGCATGTACCTTGGTTGCCGGCACATCCCCAGTGGAGGGCATGCAGGAGGCAGCTGATCGATGTTTCTCTCTCATCGATGTTTCTGGCTCTCTATCCCTCTCCCTTCCTCTCTGTAAAAAATCAATAAAATATATTAAAAAAAATAAAATAAAATAAAATGCTACTTAAAACTTCTCCTGGGTTGTCCTATAGTCATTCATATTACAAGATTCTTTCTTATATCCAAACCCAGAATTATTTTCTTTGTTTGCTTTATAAAGGAAAGATGTTACAGAGAGGAAATCAAGCAAATAATAGTAGAAAAAGACTTAAAATGCACATCCTTAAACACATTTTAAAAAGAGCTACTAAATAACCCATTGTCCCCAAAGAAAAGAAAAGCAAACAGATAAGATCACAACATACACCATGAAAAAAGTCCCAAAGTGAAAAGGTAGTTATATAAAGAGCTGGAGAACAATGTAAGTACTATAAATACATACACAATTTCATCATCGGCTGTTTCACTGTTAAATGTACTGCCTTTCAGATTGTTCTCACGCATCTGTTCCAGACAAAGCCATGGAGCCTCTTAAATTACAGCTTTTAAAAACATACACTTTGGGTTGCAAATTTTAAAGTATTTAAATTTCATTTAAATATGTTTAAAGATGGTACTATGTCCCTGGATTGGAAGGAGATAACATATAACCAAACCACTATTAAACATTTAAGGACTTTACTGACTACTAATTAAACCCGGAGAAATATGTTGGAAAAAATTAAAATTCTAGGCTCACTGAAACCATATTTTGTTAAAAAACAACGTGGTCTAGCAGTTGGCAGTGAAAAATTAACTAGCAGGGATTTTTATTTTATTTGGAGCATGTCCACTTTTCTCAAAACTCTCTATTTATAAATTTGTCCAAGATGTCTTATGATTTCATTTCTAAGACTAGATTATGTAAGTATTGCCTGACCATCGTGTCCCAGATTATGAGATACTGAAAGCTATTCCTTTTTATTTCAAGAGAATACTCCAGTCATAATACTTACATATAGCAAATCTGCTCTAGAGTTTTCTTCACACAATCCTACCTCAAGTTTGGCATAATATTTTCAATTTTAAATAAATGAATTCTATTATTTTTGTTTATAATTTATTTTATTTTTAATTACTTTTAAATTATTTAAGGGAGAAAATTGGTTCTGACTTTTGGTCAGAACCTAGTTGATAGAATAAAATTACTTGGAGGTAGTTGGCTACATGTGTTTTCTTTAGTAACCTATGTAAAAGTGTCATTGATGAGGAGCAAGAGATATGAAGAATGACCTTAGTAGACTTGTTTGCAAGGGAAATCTTTATCGATTGCAATAGATCACCATGAGGAAATCAAGTATACCAACACAATTGTACATTTTCCCATTTTTCAACAAGAATAATACATTGACTGCTTTTCTCATCAAGGAATGGCAAGAAAACAGAGATGGGATATGAGAGATAGCTACTAGAAGCAGAAACCCAGTCTTATATCCCTTGTCAACTGTGAATGGAGAATGACTCTAGCGATAAATAGAAATGCCAAGGCTGAAAATTAATGTCTTCTTTCTATTAAATGCATTGTTATAAGCTATTAAAACCTTAAATTGGTCAGAAATAGATGGAATAAGACAGAGGGTTCAAAGAAGTTAGAGTTTCAGGGAATATTGTAAGAAAGTGTCTGCTGATCTTAAGAATAGTAGTAAGACACAGGTTATATTTACTTGAAGTCCCTTTTTTTCAGCTAATTGTGATTTTGTTCTTAAAATAGCAGCCTATTTTTAATTAATGCATTGTAATCAGTATATAAGAAACTGAATTGTGTGCTAGATTGGGCTGCCTCTGATATTTACATTTAGTCAAAGAATTTAGATTAAGCTTTTTTTAAAGCTGACATCTAATTATTTGGTGGCAAAACCCTGAATTTTAAGCATGTGTCTAACACAAGATTTGTTTCCAAAATGCAACACACTGAGATAACATTTGAGCAGAGAACACTAGCATCTACTTTATTACTTTAATTATCCACCATAACCTATTACAATGTCCACAATGGGCTATTTTTTAAAAGAATAAGTCCAAAATGTTTCCTTAAGTAAAATAATGTGCCTATAGAAAACAAAGGGACTGATTCAAAGTACTCCTATGTTGGAATGTTGCTACTGGTACAGTGGAGCATGCTATTCTTTATTGCATTAGAGAAGTGGTAGCATGAACGTGAATACTTCCAGGCACAGTTGAGAGATCTGGGAAAGTGAATTCTATGATTATCACAAAATAATGTCTTTTGGCTCCAAGTTATGACTTGGTTTCTCATCCTTACCAAATTTCTTATGTGAATGTTAGGGCATTGACAGGAAAATAATGGTACCTGAGAATTGCGATGAATATGAATGATGATAGATTCAGGTGAATCTGAGTGTCTTGACATCCCTATAAATCCCTTATGCCATTCTCACCAGCAGATACTGTTCCTCCTGTTTCTGAGGAAGTGGCTTCTCATAGCATGAGGGTACTGTAATGATCTTCCATTGCAAGGGAATGCTCATTTTTAAAAAAAAATCCACACTTTCATCCCTCATGGCCTTCAGATCCACATGAGAGTCAAATATGACCTGACCAGGAGACATGGGAGAGTCAACTTAGTGAAAAAAAAACAAAAAAAAAACAACTGCTAAATTTGGTTAGTTTTCATCAGCAGAAATTAACATATGTACAGAAGTAGAATATAAATGTATTTCCAAGGTGGAGAAAATTAAGATTGGAATTGTCAAATATACCATTATAGGTATTCTTATGGATTCCATATGTTACTTAAGCAATTGGGAAAGGCCTTACAATTTGCTCACATAGTTGACTAAAATGGTCATAATGATCAGCATTAAAAGAAGCTGAGATGTGCAATTTCCTTGCTATAATGTAAAGAAATACTGCTAAAGGCTTAGAGAAACAGGAATGTTAGAGTAGACATCTAATATATATTTTTGACTGACTCATCCATATCCTGGGAAGCCTCAGAGGACACGACACTTTTCACAGAATCGTGGAGCAAACTTTTGTGAGGGGAGCACTGTCATCCTTGGAGAGCTCTGCAAACAACCTCTGTCGTAGGGATGATGGCAGGTCCTCCTAAGGAAATATCCCGCTAGGCAGTCATGAGTGTGTTTTGTCAATCCCCCTCCTTTCCTTCTTCAAAGGGGCTGGAGCCTTTAGCTTGAGTAACTGTGCTTTCAGAAAAAGAAGCAGGAATGTTTGGGGTGACCAGACCCTGAATCTGAGCTGCCACTACACTGGAGGAAGACCATCAGTCAAGGAGGGAACTTAGCAGGGCTGGTGATAAACAGGCTTCTAGCCTGACTCTTTCTCTTGATGTATCCAGCAGGTTCACAAATTATGAAGTCATATCTCATTTTTAAATCTGCAGTTAGGAAAGACAATACTTGACAAGTGGCATAATCTTCTCATGGGTATCTACCCATCTCATTTTCTAAAACTGCCTGAAAATGTATCTATGTTCATAATCACTTTTCTCCCTCTTTTAAAAAAAAAAAAGACTCCCTTCACAAATATTAAATATTATGATTGAGCCATTTGCTGGGTTATAACATCTCCAGGGCAATCAAAAGTTGTAAGTAGTGGTTTGGGAAGAAGTCTTTCTAATCCTATAGGCCTTCCTGTCTTTTCCCATCTTATACATAATTTTACGGGGGTGAAGCTGAGATCATGATAAATATTCTGAATTTGGAACAACAAAAGCAGTATAGTGATTTTTCTAAATATAATTATAATGTTATCATAAAATGCATTTTTTCAATCTTTCCATACCAACAGCTTTTTATGTGATTTCTTTCAAATTGGGTGTGCATGAATCAATGAATAGTTAAAACAGAGTTAACAAGTTGTGCTACAAAATATTCCAATCCACCCTAATCTTATGTGATATTGATTATGTATTATTTCTTTTAAAATATGTAATGCTGTATTTAAGTTTTTAAATATGCACGAGAACATACATAGATTTTTAGAATTTCAATCACTAGTCTGCGAGCAAAACTTTTCCTATATCAGAGCATATCATGGGATATCATTAAACAGAAGGTTGAAATGTGAACGGAATGGGCAGCAAGTATTGGAAATTCACTCACCAATTTGATCATTGCTCATTCAGTTATGTTAGCTCATCAGTGGCACGCATATCAAATGGCAATGATGTGTTAAAATCTTAAGTTCCTTTTATAGTTACCCTTTTCACCTCCACCTAACTATAAATGAGATGATTTGGAATGCATGGAAGGGACTGGGAATGGGGTGAAGAGGGAGGAAAGGGCAAGAGCGAAGGAGCTGGCAGTGAGCAGCTTTTCTCCATGTCAGCTTTAATGCAGATGTAATTGACTAAATGACAGAGTGCTCAGTAGCTGTTTGTGGACAGGACACTTTTTAAACTTCCTCCAAAGCTTGAAGAGAGAACAATGGTTAGTTAGAGGATTATGAGATGGTGTTATCGATTCAAGTTTTTTCTGACATAATCTGAGTTTAAGTCAAAAGGGCATAAATAGAAGATGGACAGGCTTCATTATATATATTCCTCCTCCCCCCATTTCAGGTCCTACATAAGCACATATTAAAGAACTTAAACTAGGTCTTTGGGGCCCTGGATTTTAATTTTACATTTACACTAATGATTATTTTTCAGATACAAACTATATTTTCCCCCTATTCTCTTATGCCTGAGTCATATTTCTTACCTATTAAAAAAGATCTAAATGTAATGTGGACAAAAAAGAAATAAATATTTTTCAAGAACCTACTTAATGTGAGAGGCACAGAACTTTTCTCTGGATATAAATGAACTCATTTGATGCACAGATCAAACCAATGAGTTATATTCTCATTTCATTTTTATATAACTAAAGGAGCTGAGCTCTGAGACGACCAACTGCAATCAATTAGCAAACAATAGAGGCAGTATTCAAATCAGGTGGCCTGCCTCCAAATGTCAGTACTTTTCTGCATTCAACTGGCAGCTTTCCTAATAAAATTCCCCAAAAAACATGTAACAAAACTGACATAAAAACATAATTTAACTCCCACTTTTCTGTTCCACACGTCAGAAGCTTGGGAAGCACCACTCCACTGAACAAGTATGCTAAGTGAAATAAGTCAGACAGAGAAAGATAAATACCATATGATTTAACTTGTATGTGGAATCTAAAGAACAAAATAAACAAACAAAACAGAAACTGACTCATAGATACAGAGAACAGACTGATGGTTGCCAGAGGGGAGGAGGTTTGGGGGACTCGGTAAAAAACGTGAAGGAATTGAGAAGTACAAACTGGTAGTTACAAAACAGTCACAGGGGTGTAAAGTACAGCATGGGGAATGTAGTCAATAATATTGTAATAACTATGTACGGGTGGCAGGTGGGTACTGGAAATATTGGGGACCATATTGTAAAGTGTAATTGTCTAATACACCTGAAACTAATACCAGATAATATTAAATGCAAACTGTAACTGAAAAAAAATTAAAATCTGAACAGATTGAAAACTCAACCAATCTTTTTGAATTCACAAGAGAGGGGGGACCCAGAGTAGATTGGGGAGAAAGAGAAGTGAACAGTGGTCATCAGGGCTTGGCTAGATCAGAGACGCAGGAGGAGAAGCTGAAGGCAAGAAACAAACTGCAACTGAAGCGTTAATCCTACCAGACCTGAGGCCCTGAACCTAACTGTCCCCTATACCTGGGCTCCTGAGCATTAAAGAGAAAAAACCAACATGATATAGAAAAATGTTAGTTACATGCAAACAAGTGGTTAGAATAAGATGGAACTTGGAGATATTGTAGACAATAGGTCTACCTTTCATCTACCTTTCATCTAGCGCCAATATTCCACCTTTGTGTGGAAATTACCAAAAACTCGGTACAGTGGTCTGGTTTAAAACTCAGGAGGGACCTCGTCATAGAAGGACACCCAGAATATTGACAGACTTACCTTCAGGAGGTCAACCAGCTTCCCATCCGAGGTAAATATCAGAGAAAAGTCCCCCCAGGCTCTAGCCCAGAAGGTGAAAATGAACCACTTTGAAATATGCCATAGCAGGCGTCTCTTCTGCTTTTAGGTGAAACTAATTAACCTGAGCTTAACCTGCTGGGCTATCAGCAGACAGAACTGACACCTGTGGAAGGGAAATTCTCAGCTCCAGCCCATTGTAGCCATCCTGCCCTACCTCAGTGTGGTAAAAAAAAATTAAGAGGAACACTTAATTTACTGTCCAGAGACACAAGATCACTAAAAGATTAGGACCTGACCATAGGACTGTAGAACAGATCCCCTCCCCCACACCTCAGCACCATATTACTAAAGACCCATTCACAGCACCTTCTTTTACTCCCTATATTATCTACACAAACATACAGATGGCCCTGGCCGGTGTGGTTCAGTGGTTGAACATCAACCTATGAACCAGAAGGTAACAGTTCGATTCCCTGTCAGGGGACATGCCTGGGTTGCAAGCTCCATCCCGTGTGGGGATTGGAGAAAATATCTGCAAAGGACACATCTCATAAAGGACTGTTACACAAAATTTACAAAGAACTCTTAAAACTCCACAAAAACAAACAAACAAAAACACAACAACAACAACAAAACACCCTATTAAAAATGGGCCTGAGACCTTAACACCTCACCAAAGAAGATATACACATGGCAAATAACCATATTAAAATAAATTCCACATCATATGTCATGAGGGAACTGCAAATTAAAACAGTAAGTTACCATTACACTCCTATTAGGACCAAAGTTTGGGACACGGAGGACACCAAATGCTGGCAAGGATATGGAGCAACAGGAACTCTCATTCATTGCTGGTAGAAATGTGAGATAATACAGCCTATTTGGAAGACAGGTTAGTGATATCTCACAAAATTAAACATATTCTTGCCATACAATCCAGAAATTGTGCTTCTTGGTATTTACCCAAAGGAGTTGAAAATTTTGTTCGTACAAACCCTAACACATGTTTACAGCAGCTTTACTCATAATTGCCAAAATTTGGAGACAAACAAGATGTATTTCAGTAAGTGAATGTATAAATAAGTTTTGGTATATCTAGACAATGGATATGAGCTATCATGTCATAGAAAACTTTAAATGCATATTACTAAGTGAAAGAAGCCAATTTGAAAAGGCTACATACTGTATAATTTTTAACTAGATGACATTCTAAAAAAGGTAATCTTGCCCTGACTGGTTTGGCTCAGTGGATAGAGCGTTAGCCTGCAGACGGAAAGGTCCCAGGTTCAATTCCAGTCAAGGGCATGTACCTTGGTTGCGGGCACATCCCCAGTAGGGGGTGTGCAGGAGGCAGCTGATCCATGTTTCTCTCTCATCGATGTTTCTAACTCTCCTCTCCCTTCCTCTCTGTAAAAAATCTATAAAATATATTTAAATAAATAAATAAATAAAATAAAAAAGGCAATCTTATGGAGACAATAAAAAGATTAATGTTTTCCATGGGTTTGGGTAGGCAGAGAGATGAATAAGCAGAACACACAAGAATTTTAGAATAGTAAAAATACTCTGTATGACATAATGATGTATATATAGCATTATACATTTGTCCAAACCCATCGAATGTAAAACACAAAGTTGAACCTACTGTAAACTATGAATTTTGGGTGATTATGATGTGTCAGTGTAAGTTCATCTTTAGTAAATATGTACCATGTGGATGATGTTGATAATAGAGACCGTTATACATGTGTGGGTCTAGGAGATATAGGCTAAACTCTGTACCTCTCTTTCAAACCTGTAGTTAACCTAAAACTGCTCTAAAGCATTTAAGTCTTTATAAAAACACACATGCAATTTGCATTAGTCCCCACAAAGAGGATTATAAAATAGCTTTCTCAATAAAAAGAGAAGTTACAAAATGAGGAAAAAATGTCTGACCTTTCACATCAGGTACACTGTCTTTCATCTGATCATTATGTATACACAAGTATCAGAGCTAATGTTCCTTTTTTAACCCAATATTAATTTAGTAAAATAGAATACATCAAGCCACACTCAAAATCTGCTGACTAAAATGCAACTTCTACAAAAGCAATAATCAGGGACCAAATAGATAAGGGGACAACTTTCTTCTTGGCCAGTACATCAGAAACAACACACATTGGAGCCAAGTTCAATTTTTCTGAATTTTGGGCCTGCTGATATACAAATTCATTCTAATAAGCTCCTGAATTTGAATTAATAAAGGCGGGAATAGCAATAGAATTGGCACATCTGATATCTGGGAAATGCTAGTTACTGAAGGGAGTGAGCCACTTTCAGATGTGGAGGGTAACAGCCACTTCACAATGACAGTTGTATTTTTATGTTTTTGTTAGGAGGTATCCCAGAGTGCATGTGTGCAGTGGTAGTTATGGGGATTTTCCATTGCCAAGATTTCTAACACTGAACTTTGAGGTTCTGTCCAGTTAGGTAAAGAAGTGGAGAAGAAGAGAGATGGTTTGGAGGCAAAAGAATAAAAATTGACTAATGCCATTTTCAGATATGTACACTAATAATTATGAAAATCGAAATCACAATGAGATGCCACTTCACACTGCTTAGGGTAGCTGTTATGAAAAAATCAGAAAAAAATAACTGTTGCTAAGGATATGGACAAATGGGACCCCCTCTGCACTGTTGGTGGGAATACAAAATGGTGCAGTCACTATAGAAAATAGCATGGCAGTTCTTTAAAAAGTTAAAAGTGGGATTACTATGTGCTGCAGCAAATCCACTTCTGGGTATACATCAAAAGGAATTGAAGTCAGGATCTCATGTTCATACCACTATTCACACTTTGCTGACTTATAGCAAATAGCACGTTTGCCCTAACATTAAAGATGTATCATGGGTTACCTTTGATTCTTCATTCTAGGACCCATTCTAGGATGAAGGAACAACCATGATCTAAGATATTGTTTGTCTCCAAGAAAGGGAAAGAATAAATGGAGGAAGGAACTACATGATCCTTTTTTTTTTAATCCTCACCTGAGGATATTTTTCCATTGATTTTTAGACCGAGTAGAAGGGAGGGAGTCACACAGAGAGAGAAACATCAATATGAAAGACACAATTGGTTGCCTCCACACGCACTTCACCAGGGCCAGGGGTCAAGCATTCAACTGAGGTACATGCCCTTGACCAGAATCAAACCCAGGACCTTCAATCCATGGGATGACAATCTATCCACTGAGCCTAACGGGCTAGGGCTACATGATGCTTCTTAAATCTTCTGCTCAGAAGTGGCACCTGTCATTCCCACTCATGTTTAATTGGCCAAAGGAAGTCACAGAGGAATGGGTCTAGTAGGGAAAGAGGGTGAATCTTTTCACAACAATAAAACCTAATCTGGGTTAAGACCATAAACTCTGGAGGTAAACTGCCCAGCTTTAAATCTTATCTCTACCAGTTATTATCTAGGTGACCTCAGGTAAATTATTGAATCTCTTTTTATATTTTTATATAAGTTTTCTCATTTGTACATTAGGGTAGCTATGTTATCTATTTCTTAGGGTTATTCTAAGAATTAATTGAGGTTATACATATTATAAAACATTTAGTGATGCCTGTGCCACATAATATGCTATATGTGTTTACAGTTATGATTATTGCTAATAGTATCCAAGAGAAGGCAATAGTTTTTGTTCAGACATTCAGTTCTTAAATATTTGTTTAGTGCTTTCTAATGAGCAGATGGTTGTCCTTTGTTCTTTTGCCTAAAATATTTTTTTTTGCTCTCTTTAAGACAATTAAATGCTTTTTTTTAAAAAAACCAAGTGGGATTTAGCCTTAATTACAGATGTATGGCATAAAAACAATGAAGAGAATGCTTAGTAATGGAATCATATTGTTTCTCTTTAGAAAATTTCATAGATTTATTTCAGAGTTTTAATTAATTAATTGAATTAATTCAGGGTTTTCCTAAGTTGACAATGGAAATATTCAGTCAATCGAATACTCTCTGAAAGCCTATTCTGTGCAATGAACTGGAGTGTAAAACGTGAAATACTATTGCCTTTGATGTTTTCATTGTCTAGTGAAGGAGGCAAATACATAAAATGCAAAATATTCTGAGTGTGGGTGAGGAGGGAGGAAGAAGAGGAGAGGAGTACTAGCAAATTAGATGTGGAGAGCCCTGGCCGGTGTGCCTAAGTGGATGGAGCATTGGCCCAAGCATGGAAGGGTTGTGGGTTCGAAACCGGTCAAGGGCATTTACCTGGGTTGCAGGTATGATCCCCAGCCCTAGTTGGGGTGCATGCAATAGGCAACCAATAGATGCGTTTCTCTCACCTTGATGTTTCTCTCTCTCTCTTTTTCCTCACTCCCTTCCACTCTTTCTAAAAATCAATGGAAAAAATATTCCCAGGTGAGGATTAACAACAAAAATAGATGTGAATGACTCAAAATGAAATTTAATATCCAATTGCAACTTGGGACGACCATATTTTAATTAGTGTAAGGAACTATCTAGTGCAGTGCAAACGTAATTTTAAGGTTACAGAGTTAGCAAAACTCACGGAGTTGGAAACAATGAAGGAGGAATTTTAAAAGCTTTGTTTGCAGTAAAGGTAGACTTTGATGAACTTATTTTCTTTTTTAACAATAATTATTTAATTCACCTTTGTTGTTTTACCAATTGATTACTGCTGGGAGGCTTCTGAGTTTGGCTCATTTTTCCAGGCCTTGGGTATTCCAATGCAAGGCATATTTTACTTCTTTCCTCCTTTGCACCTTGGAAATACCAAGAGGAAGTATAAAAACTCGAGTTTCCCTACACTCTCTAGGGAAAAGAGCAAATCTGCCTCTTAATATCAAAATAAGACCAGGATCCCTTGATACCAAAATGTAGAGATCTGTCCATGACGTTAACATGTCCTAGATTTCCTGGCGAATACAATGTCTAACCCCAAATTGGGACCAGCTACATAATTTGCAGGTCCCAGTGCAATTTGAAAATGCAGGCTCTCCTGATATGATAAATTATTAAGAATTTCAAAATGGTGATGGCAGATCACTAAACCATTTGGGGGATTCTTCTAAGCACAGGGTCCTGTGCTTATGCACAGGTAACACCCCCATGAAACCTACCCTGTCCAATTTCTCTGCCTGAAGGTTGTATTTCTCAATTGTCCACATGGTTCTTGAACACAATGTCAACATCTTTCTTAGACAATGGAGGTGAATGGTTGAATTGCTCGTGTTTTACCGCCATCCTTACAGTTGTGTCCAAACCACTATTTAAAATGTGGGCATAGGGAGACGTTGGGTATCTCTTTATCAACCTGCAAAGAAGGAAGCAAGCCCAATTTTCATAAAGGAAAGAATTAACTAGAAAGAATTTACAAAAAAAGTAATATTTTCTTTTATTATTTAAATCTTGAAGGATACAGATAAAAATGGCATGCCTTATTTAGATAATAATTAAAATATTTTTATTACATTTTGATCTAATGAGAAGAAAAATATTATAATGGTGATGTATTCAATAGGTAGGGTTATGATATAGAAATAAACAACCCCCATGCTGTTAGGACTTATTATAACAAAAGCTCACTTTTCCCTTTCTCATTGTGGTTACAAATGACTCTTTGGGGCAACTGTCCTTTATGTGACAACTAAGTTTAGTGTTCAATTTCAAAAATGTAAACAAAAATTTTATAAAACCATTATTAGAGCAGAGATATATACAATCGAATTTCTTGTGCTCAGACACATTTTCACTGCTTTCATAGTTGTAAACAGGTTCAGTGCGCAATAATCATAAATAGAAATAAGTTCACACCTTTACCATTGTGTCTTTTCATTACAAATACTAGAAAGCTACCCTACTAAGTTTTTATGTGAAAGAGTAATTTTATTTCTCATGGCAACAGGCAGTGAAATTTTGCATTAGAAAAAGTACAGCGATGTCTCATCTGCTTTTGCAGAGTGGAGAATCTACTCACTCTCTTTCTTTGTTCAAGTAAAACCCACACAGAAACCAGACGATACATTTCATTTCAATCAAGAGTTTCACAGAGCTCCAGAGACACAAACAAGAGTTTTGGCTTTTAGAAGCTATAGTGTATAAACAAAAAATTACTCTAAAAATTCTCTTTTTAAAAAATTAAATGCAAACCAAAAAGGCCCTAATCTATTTAGCCTTTATGTAATGCTACTTGCCATAGTGTCTAGAAATTTACTATGACTATTTAACATTTCTATGGCACTTTCTACTTGCTCTTTTAAAAAATCACTCTGCCCAGTCATTTTTCATTTACTCAATGAGCTTTGATTGGCCAATTGGTCCCATTTCACAGTGAGGATACTGTGAAGATTTGAAGTTCCCGTAGTGTCATAAGGATCCCAGTGCCTGATTGAGTTAGTCCACTGTCTGAAAAGATGAGGCGTTTGCATTTCCTGCCAATTCCAGTAAATAGGATTGGAAGGAACTTAAACCTCAGGCATGCCTTAAACCCTTTTTATTCTAGCCAATTGGTTTCAGTTACCCTCAACCCATTTTTCTTTACTTGCTACCTGCTTGAAAAAAAAAGTCATATCTACTGGTAGATACACCTCTATTGCTTGTGTTAGAGGTTTCTGAGTAGATAAAATACTTTGCAAATGATGTATAATTCAGAGACCCCTCTCTTCCACTGGTTGGGACTCAGTGGTATCTGTTACCACCATAGTGTGAAAAGATTCCACGGGACATTGAGATCAAAGGCACAGTTGGTTTGAGCATGGGAGTTTCAAATTATTGCATTGTTAGGGATTGCACACATGTGCATGATGCTCAATTTATGAATTTATGATCTTTACTTAGTGGATCCTGGACCCAAATGGATCAGTACAATCCATCACTGGTACAACTGTGTCACTGTGGCTGAGAAAATTATTCAAACAATATGAATAGAAACCCTTATTTCCTCTAAGAAACTTCTTAAGTTCTCCTCAAGAGAAATTTTGCTCTTTCTACAATTAGATTATGGCTCTTTTGTACCTGCACATAACTACTCTCACAAACTTTTTTGGAAACAGACTGTACTACTGTGAGTGCATCTTACTTTCTCAAATGTAAAGCACCTGAAATCAAGGAGTTTGCTTTTGTATAAATACATTTACACAACATAATATAGGATTTTTGCACATAAGCTTCCAATGCATGTATGTTAAATATAATTTAATAACATCAACTTTTATCTCAGAGTTTTTCAAAATCTTTCCATTTCCTGTTATTAATAGACCTGTGCTTAGGTGTGAATATTTATATTAAAATGATTTTGGAGTCATTTTCTGACCTACTTGTTTTAAAAAATCTGAATAAGATTTTTACCAGATCACAGAGATACAAGAGAATCTAAATCTGATCTCAGAATTTAAACAAAAACTAAAAACCATACTTTGCTCATGTTTTCTTGGACTCACATTGAGTCAGCTTACTAAAGATATTCCCAGGCACTTCCTGGGTGGTTAACCTCCCAAGGCACATTGATCTCTGCTGGAATCATAGCGTGGGTAACTTGTATGATGCTTTCTTATTTACATAACTGCTTCTAATAATATAATGCAAAATCCTAACAGGGAGAGACTGCATTATATCTCTGTAACTCTATGCCTTTGATAAAGCAGTATTTATAATGATGTTCAATATAATTTTACGTTTAAGTAACTTAAGCTCTGGGTATCAGAGACTGACATAGATACATTTTTTAAGTCTACCTACAGTCTACAACAGAATGTTCACATTGATGGGCTAAAACAGATTTTACATAAGGCAACCCTAAAACTAGTTAGTTTCCCAGTATTTGGAACAGAATAAGAAAACCTGATTAACTAGAGACTAGAATAATAACATCCACTCCACAATTCTTAGTAGATTTCAAAGCTAGGTTTCTGTAGCATTGAGTTCCTCTACCAAGATTTCTTTGCCTTTCTAATATATGCAAGGCTGATAACATGGAATTTCCTGAAAACTATGGGGAGGAGAAGAGGGAGGAAGAGATTAAGAAAAGATCTTAGATGCATATATGCATTACCTATTGACACAGACAATACCATGGAGAAGGCCTGAGGTGGGGTGGAAACTGGGTGGAGGGGGGAAAAAGGGGGACATCTGTAAAACTCTACACAATAAAGATTTAAAAAAGGTTACTCCTGGAAATAAATAAATAAAATAAAATCAATATAAAAATGTGTGGACATTATAGCAGTGGATGCTACTGGCATAAATATAATTGCTGCAATTCCAAAGATGCCACCAGAAATCTCTAGGAAACTATTCTTCTTTTCTCATCTCTCATTTGGGCTGAAAGAGATAAATTGAAAATAAGCTAAGCTGCTTCTTAATTTTTTCCCTCTTTTCATTAGTTATAGCTTAGTTTTGCCACCTCTTTACTGAAAATTCAAAAAGATTGGACTAATGTTGTCTTAATTTAATTAAGTTTTAAATGGAAAGCTGCTTACTCAATCTTCCTTTCAATTTGCATCAATAAGCATCTGCCCAAAAATATTCAGACACATTTTGATTGAAAATTTATTTTAATAATTATGTCAACCTCAGCCTTTCTTCTCTTTTTTCATAACTTCTCCACTCCAATACTTCCTATATGTCAAAGTGTCTTTGACTGTAAGACATTTTAATCCAGAAAAGTAAAAATATGGAAAAAGTGCATTTACAGCAATAATCAGAGTCTCACTTGCATTTTATCTAGAATGTTTTAATAACTTTATACTAGACTTGTCTTTGCTCTTTTCCTCCAAAAGACCAAAATAATGTCCAGTCCAGTGAAAGAATTTCTAGGTGCAGTAGACTATTGCTACTCCATCCATTTAATGATAAAAAGAAAACAACAATTCTTGTCTTATTGAACTTGAGCAATTGTTTCTCAAACACCGTTGGACTATGGTCTGTGATATTTAAGCTTTTCTTATGGTCCTTTCAATTCCTTTGTCTCACACTGAAATCCTACTGCTCTTCCCTACACACACACACCCTCCTCAATTTAAGACACTGGGTAAACTCAGCCATTTCTTTCTTTGTTTCTGCTTCAGAGATGCTGAATCCCAATCCCCCCCAAAATACCGTATGTTATTCTTTATTAACTGTTGGTCCCTCTAGATCAGTGGTTCTCAACCTTCCTAATGCCGCGACCCTTTAATACAGTTCCTCATGTTGTGGTGACCCCCAACCATAAAATTATTTTCATTGCTACTTCATAACTGTAATTTTGCTACTGTTATGAATTATAATGTAAATATCTGATATGCAGGATGTATTTTCATTGTTACAAATTGAACATAATTAAAGCATAGTGGTTAATCACAAAAACAATATGTAATTATATATGTGTTTTCCGATGGTCTTAGGCGACCCCTGTGAAAGGGTCGTTCGACCCCCAAAGGGGTCGCGACCCACAGGTTGAGAACCGCTGCTCTAGATCTACTCTACCCAACTAGAAAATGGCTTATCTGGGTGGAATTACCCGGACTCACCATCAGCACAGCTCCTACTGAATGATCCTCTCTAAAGCTATATATCTCACTATTTTTTCAATAATGCTATCTCAGCAGCCCAACTTTCCCCAACCTGTGACTAGCTCTAGGGTACTTCATCTCTAGGATACTTTACTAATTCTTCCTTATATCCCTTTACCCTACCAACATCTTTGTAAATGAACTCTTATTAACCACATTTGAGTAGTGTGCCATCTTTTTCCTGCCATGACTCTTAAAATATACATCACCATTACACACACACACTTGAGAGGGAATATAAAACAACTGGGGGACTAGCAATCTGAATCTGTGCCCAGTAACCGGTATTCTGAGGCACATTCTTGCTAGTATATAGTTAAGCCCCATTCTTATCATTAATGCATGTCCAGCCTTGCAGAACCCGTTTCCCGGAATACTTCCATTTTACAGAGGCCATAAGTCATGAACCATAAACAACCCCCGGAGGGGGTTGACAGTGCTGGCACTAGGCAGGCCAGGCCTTTGGGTGTCATCTCATTTCCCCCATTCCAACCCGCAGGGGCTGCAAAGCCTGCCACAGAGCCCAGAAGTTAAGAAACAAAGAACTTAGGGCTATTTAACATGAGAACACACTACATTCAATGCTCAGGCTTTGGAGACTGAGTCCCCTGAGTCGAAGCACTAGTGTATCTGCAAATAAAGGTGTTCTTTCTGAATCCTCTGAGTGCCTGGCTATTCATTCTCCCTTGCTGCCTGGCAGCTTATCTGCAACACACTCACATTGGTAAGTTATAAATAGATAAAAAGATACAGTAAGACATAAAATAATTTATTTTTAGCAGTATAATCTTTTTATCTTTTTCAGGCTGTACATGTCTTACTTTTATAAAAAGATAAAAGATCATTATGCATAATAAAACAATGTAGTCATGTTGTTAGAGGGCAGAAGTAGAATATTAGGGACCAGCTACAATTATAAGAAATATTAATCGTGCTCTGTTAACTATGATGGTTCTGTTTTGATTAGAGAAAGCACATCCTAACCTGGCTGGTATTTGTACGCCCTGGGACATGGGAGCTAAAATCTGAATACGGTCCATTCTCCTGTCCAGAGAACTGCCTATCATTATGAAAAGATTTACAACCTCATGGCTGAAATAATATAGTCCTGGAGGCACCTGCTCTTTACAACCCACAGCCCCAATTACCTGTAATCTGGTCCCGGGGCACCCAGAGGCACCACCCTCTGTGACTCCCTTTGGCCCCCCACCCAGCCTACATGACTTGTATCCTGTAATGATTATCCTGTGCCTACCTTTCCATGCCTGTAATTCCTACTTCCCCACATAATCTTTGTCCTTCTACCCAATATAAGCAGCTAGTTTATGGGGAGTGGCAGAGCAGATATTTGTGGATTACCTGCTGCTCTCCCATACTGCCAGCAGTATTGGAATAAATGCTTATATATGATTCAACCCTGTCTCTGCTTAATTGGCTGAAGTAGTGACATGCAGCCTGGACCTCTTGGTTATCTGGTTATAATGTGATGCAATATCAGTTTTGTTTTAGATGATAGTAGCCAATACTTCTTTTATTCGTACTTAATTCCCTAGCTCAGTGGTTGGCAAACTCATTAGTCAACAGAGCCAAATATCAACAGTACAACGATTGAAATTTCTTTTGAGAGCCAAATTTTTTAAACTTAAACTATATAGGTAGGTACATTGTTATTAACTTAATTAGGGTACTCCTAAGCTGGCCTTTGCTAAAAATGTCCTCAATCTGATTGAGGTATGTTCGCTGAGGTCGACCCCTTCCAACTCTCCCATCCACACTCGTCTTGTATACTTGTTTCGTCTATCTCCTTTCGTTCATCCTCTCTATATGTCCAAACCATCTCAACATACCTTTCTCAATCCTCGACACTACATCTTCTTTCACTCCACAACATTCCCTAAAATTAACTTAATAAACTTTACTTAAAGTTTTAAATCTTAGTTAAACTATAGGTACGTTGAATAAAATTTGATATCATACTTAACAATGATATTATTTATTGATAAAATTAAATTCCTTACAATTTACCTTACAATATCCATAAAATTAAATCATGACAATGACTGACAAACACTAATGTGAACAATGGCCTTGCATCTCCTTGGAAAGTTTGGGTAAGTCAGGTTTGTATGTTGTTGTTTTTAATTTTAGGCACGATTCCAGGTTCTCATCAATAAGACGACTTCTCAATGTACTCTTGATAAGGTTTGTGCTTGAAATGATTGTTCGCATAAATATGTAGACCCTAATAAGGAAAGAACAGCAAACGCTAGTTTTTTCAGTTGGTTATATGAGTCAGGAATACTATTCCAGGTGTTAAAAATCAACATATCTTCCTTCTCCAGGTCTTTCAAAGCAGACCACTTGTGCTGTGAACTAAGTTCACATTTGTTTTTCTCCAATATTTCTATATCAGCACAAAGACTTTCAAATTTCCAGCTCCACAGTTCTTTGTTTTTTAAATCCAGCAATTGCATTTCAAAGTTGCCAATGTCAATTAAAGGGAGAAAAATTTAATTCTGTTACAGTAACATTGAGAGGTTTTTAAACAAAGGCTAACATCGCTTTGCTGTTTCTGAATTCCTGAAACCTCTTGAGAAAGCTTCCCTCATATTTAAAAGTGTTGTTTTGAAATAGCAAATGTCAATATCAGAATTATTTTCTTGGCGATGTTTCAACAGGCTTGGAAAGTGAATCAAAGTTTCTCTTTCAAAATCTTGAGCAAAAAGAGATAATTTATTTTCAAATGAAATAACTTCTAACATCGAAAAAACTGTGTTTCCTTTCCCCTGTAGTTTACGATTAAGCTGATTTAGATGAGACGTAACGTCTACCATGACATAAAATTTTTGGATCCACTGATCGTTCGTTAGTTCTGGATAGTGAACACCCTTCTCAAGGAGAAATGCTTTAATTTCTGTTAATAAGGAAGCGAAACGTTTCAAAACGTTTCCTCTTGATAACCAACGTATCTTGTTATGCAGTAGAAGATCTGCGTACTCACTCTCCATTTCAAATAAAAATTCTTTAAATTGGCGATGATTAAGAGAGCTTTAGCTATAATGGAGTTGATAATCTTAATCATCAATTCCATAACTTTGCAAATTTCTTCTGGAAATGTCTGCGCACAAAGCACTTCTTGATGAATGATGCAATGGTAAGTAAGTATCTCGTGATTAATTTTTTCTTTCAAAATAGCAACAAACTCGTTTCTTATGCCGGTCATACTTTTTGACCCTTCTGTTGAAATTGAGACAATTTTATCGAGTGGAATATGATGTTTTTCAATCCTCTCCATGTGCTTGACCTTTGAATGGCAATAATCCTAAAAGTTCTTCTTTAGGACCTGTAGATGAAATAAATTGTACAAAAAGTGAAACTTGCGCTGTATCATTTATGTCACAAGACTCGTCAACTGCTATTGATAAAGCTGAAACCAATTTAAGATCTTCGACTTGCTGCTTGGTTATATTCGAAGACATTTTGACTGTTCTATCTTTCACTGTTTTAGCAGACAATGGTAACTCTTTAATTTTGTTTTAGAATATCTGCTTTGTTCTTAAAATCCCGAAATAGCTCTTCGGATGCATTTACAGTGGGGCCTTGACTTACGAGTTTAATTCATTCGGAGACCGAGCTCGTTAAGGAGCTCGGTAACTCTAATTACTCTGTCAACTCAATGCAAAAAATCGGCCAAGAGACAGCTGGTATCTCAAAAAACTCGTTAGTCGGGACACTCGGAAGTCAAGGCCCCACTGTATAAAACAACTTTTTATGTATTCGCCGTCTGTATATGGTTTTCCTCTCTTAGCAATCTCTTGACTAACCACAAAACTTGCAATATTAACATTGTTGGAAGATTGCATCTAGTAATTAAATACAGAGCTTGATTTTTCTTGACTCTTCTGAAGTTCCTCAACTGCTTTCTTCCTTGCATCACCGACAGGACATTTAGTACTAAATGACACGTGTTTAGTTGTAGAGTGTCTCTCCAAATTTGATTTCTTGTTATGCGCCAATTTTTCCTGACAAATACGACAGGTCGGAAGGCCATTTAAGTTTTGAATAAATGAGGAAGTCTCGGTCCATTCAACTTTAAATTCACGGTTTTCGTCTTTCATTTTTCTTTGCTTCTTCTTTGTAGCCATGTCAAACGGGGCACCTAAAAAAATGTTTCATTTTATAATAATAAAGCCACCAACACAAAATAATTACAATTCTTAAATTGATGACAAAAATACCTGTAGGATTTGCAGCTGGTTGGAAAAATACAGGTAACTTTATGCTTCGAGTAGGTACTTTTGTCACCCACGCACGATTTGTGGACGCCACTAGCACTAACCACTGCACAGTGAGACTGCTGACTGACCAGCTCACTCAACTAGTGCATGAATCGCGCGCGCCTCCCCCGCGCTGCGTGTCCCGCTGCCCGCCTCTGCCGCGTCTCCTGTTGCCTGACCTACTGACACCCCCCACTTCTTCTAACACCACTTCTTCAAAATAGACTCGCCCAGGCCGAAAACTGACTTCTGTGCATGGGCCACGAAGTTTCAATCGCACTGTACGTGCGTGCCTGCATGTGGTATTTTGTGGAAAAGCCACATTCAAGGGGCCAAAGAGCCGCATGTGGCTCGCGAGCCGCAGTTTGCCGACCACTGTCCTAGCCCATTCAACAGTCCAAAATTTCTAAACTTTCTTGCATACCCAAGGCACCCTGCTCTCACTCATTTCCATGGATGGAGCTACAATTTCAATGAAAAAACCAAAAACAAAACAAACACAAACATTACAAATTATGTTAATTTCTCCTTTTTTTGGATATTACTTCAAAACTCCATAGATAGGTAATACATTTTTCCAATCTCCAGAAAAGTTGAAGCCATTTATCTTTCCAAGATTTATAAATTCACCTTAAGTCTTAAAACCATCTACTCTTACATTCCATAGGACTTATTTTCATGAACTACGTCTGTGATTTCTTCAATATTTAGTCTTACTTTACCCACTGACATTTTCTTTATCATCTTTAAAAGTCCTCCATTGTCTGCCTTTATTTTTAAGAGGAAAATACCTATTCTCTGTGGTGCTTCTTGTTCAATCCCTTTCTGATTTCTCTGCTTCCTGCCGTCCATTTTGTCTTCTCATTCTCTCCTCTGTAATTGTGCTTAGGAAGGTCATCAATGTCTTTATACTTATCAAGTACCAATGGCTTAATCCTCACCTGTGGCATCTGAAAGTTTTGAGAACTTCCCCCCATGATTTATCTTTTCCTTGCCTTTAGAAACATTCCAGGTACTATTTCATTTTCTCTTGGAGACACCTCCTTGAGTTCCTTCACTGACTCTTCTTCTTGCTGATTCCCCATCCCTGACCCATTTTTTATAAGTTTGTTTGGTTTTCCCTCAACCCTATTCTATTCTGACTTTATACATTTTGGAGAGTTAAACAATATTCTCCATTTTTGTGACCACAGATTATCTTTTTAGTTCCCTTAATACCAACACAGAAAAATTCTCAACTTTTTCTCAATGTTTCAATCTTTGAAACATATAATTTGGATGTTGCTGGTTTGATGGACTGTTTCATCTTAGGGTTTCTTCCATGTGGCCTCATGGGTGGCCCAATAAAATTTACCCCTTGCTGATTCCCCATTCCTGAACCTAACAAGAACCTTGTACTTTTCTACATGTTTGAGGTTATACTCATGTCTAACCCTGAAATCACATATCTTTTTTCAAAATCATATAACTCATTATATCACCTTTTAAAATTACCCAGATGTCCTCATGTTCATCAGAATAAATTCTAAACTTGATATTATGGCACCCAAAGCAGGTCCATGTCACATGCTCTATTTTTCATAGTTGCTCCTGATTATTTACATTTTTGAATCTTATTATCCAACAATGATGACCTATTAGGCAGTTTCTTAACACATCGTGCACTTGCATGATTTCTTTTTATGCAGTCCCTTCAAAAAGCTTTTTCCCCCCATCTATGTGGCTAAAATTCTACTCATTTCTAAAGTCCAACTTAAGCCCTGACTGGTTTGGCTCAGTGGATAGAGCGTCGGCCTACGGACTGAAGGGTCCTGGGTTCGATTCCGGTCAAGGGCATGTACCTTGGCTGCGGGCACATCCCCAGTAGGAGATGTGCAGGAGGCAGCTGATCGATGTTTCTCTCTCATCGATGTTTCTAACTCTCTATCCCTCTCCCTTCCTCTCTGTAAAAAAAAAATCAATAAAATATATTTAAAAAAATAAAAATAAAGTCCAACTTAAATTCTATTAGTGATAATTAAATGCTCCCTTTTTATAGTACCATAACATGCTTGTTTACAGGTAACCTTTCATTACAATGTAAGCTGTCCTTTTATTACAATGTAAGCTGTGATTTCTTTGCTTAATTTAATGAAAAATACAAATATGATTTTTTATGTCACATTATAGGCAAGGGAAAAATGCTAAAAAAAATTTCTAGAATTTATACATTACCTTACTAATTAATTTAATATAACCAATTGTCTTTTTTAATGTATGGTTGTGTCAATAGGCAGTTAATTTGAATATATTCATCTTTTACTTTTAAGTAATTACTCAAGAGCTTTTAATTATATGTATTTCTTAAATAGGTTCTTCTAGTAATTCCATTTACCCTTTCAAACTACTTCTTTCCATACAATACAAATGTAAATTTCAGAAGTATTCCCCCCTATATTGTACCAAAGTCTAAATTAAAAGTGTGAAGATAAATGAAGATTTATTACATTTTCTTTTCATTTTCATAATACTGCAATGGTTTTCATAATTATTCATTACTTTTATGCATATGGCATTACTATGAGCTAGGGAAAAGAGAAACATTATTTTCCCTTGGTTTAAGTGCAAATGAAGAAAGGAGCATACAGTTTTAAGGAATTTGTTAAGAGCATCCATGAGATGGAGATAAGTCATGAACCCAGTTTTCTAGACTGGATTATTGTTCTTTGCCCTACAAAGGTTGTTTTCATGTTGGGAAAATACAGCCAAATAGTTTTGAGATTTTAAAATATTCAATTTA